>NC_060186.1:72231886-72396886 GCF_021184085.1 Oncorhynchus gorbuscha | reverse complement strand
ACCCACCTGACCCTGACCCCCTAATGCCTCTCTGCTAACAGACAGACAGGGATAGCAAACCCTCCTGATCACCTGACCCTGACCCCTAATGCCTCTCTGCCAACAAACAGACAGGCGTATCATAATCCAGACAGTCATACAGTAACCATGTCTAATCCAGACAGTCATACAGTAACTATGTCTAATCCAGACAGTCATACAGTAACCATGTCTAATCCAGACAGTCATACAGTAACCATGTCTAATCCAGGCAGTCATACAGTAACCATGTCTAATCCAGACAGTCATACAGTAACCATGTCTAATCCAGACAGTCATACAGTAACTATGTCTAATCCAGACAGTCATACAGTAACCATGTCTAATCCAGACAGTCATACAGTAACCATGTCTCATCCAGACAGTCATACAGTAACTATGTCTAATCCAGACAGTCCTACAGTAACTATGTCTAATCCAGACAGTCATACAGTAACCATGTCTCATCCAGACAGTCATACAGTAACCATGTCTAATCCAGACAGTCATACAGTAGCCATGTCTAATCCAGACAGTCATACAGTAACCATGTCTAATCCAGACAGTCATACAGTAACCATGTCTAATCCAGACAGTCATACAGTAACCATGTCTAATCCAGACAGTCATACACTAACCATGTCTAATCCAGACAGTCATACAGTAGCCATGTCTAATCCAGACAGTCATACAGTAACCATGTCTAATCCAGACAGTCATACAGTAACCATGTCTAATCCAGACAGTCATACAGTAGCCATGTCTAATCCAGACAGTCATACAGTAACCATGTCTAATCCAGACAGTCATACAGTAACCATGTCTAATCCAGACAGTCATACAGTAACCATGTCTAATCCAGACAGTCATACAGTAACCATGTCTAATCCAGACAGTCATACAGTAACCATGTCTAATCCAGACAGTCATACAGTAACCATGTCTAATCCAGACAGTCATACAGTAACCATGTCTAATCCAGACAGTCATACAGTAGCCATGTCTAATCCAGACAGTCATACAGTAACCATGTCTAATCCAGACAGTCATACAGTAGCTGTGTGTAATTCAGGCAGTGATACCTGTGCCAACACATAACCAACATATCACAAACACTCTAACACAGGCCATTTAACTCTAGCTTCGGATGTCAACTGTCACTGAATTGTAGATATTTGTGTAATAAGCACGGGCACACAGTGCGGTACACTGTCACCATATAAGAACGCAGCGCTGGTAACGGTAGTGGTGTAAGACTCTGCAGTAGCTAAATGTGGAGTGAGGGAGAGGCAGAGAGAAAAATTGGTAGTTGTGCTAGATATACTCTGGATTTAGAAGGTTTGGGTAAAACCCCACTTTGGTACACACAGACTCACACACATACACACACACAGACTCACACACAGACACACACACAGACTCACACACATACACACACACAGACACAAACACAGACTCACACACAGACACACACACACACAGACTCACACACAGACACACACACATACACAGACACAGACTCACACGCACAGACTCACACACACAGACACACACACATATACACACACACAGACTCACACACAGACTCACACGCAGACACATAGGCCGATTGATAGTTGTTTGCTAGACACACTCTGGATATAGAAAGTTGTTTGCTCGACACAGTCTGGATATGTCACGTTCTGAACTTAGTTATTTTTTTATGTCTTTGTTATGTCTTTGCTGCCAGAGTCTCCCTCCTGTCCAGCGCTGCCAGAGTCTCCCTCCGGTCCAGCGCTGCCAGAGTATCCCGCCTGTCCAGCGCTGCCAGAGTCTAACTCCTGTCCAGCGCTGCCAGAGTCTCCCTCCTGTCCAGCGCTGCCAGAGTATCCCGCCTGTCCAGCGCTGCCAGAGTCTCCTGCCTGTCCAGCGCTGCCAGAGTCTCCTGCCTGTCCAGCGCTGCCAGAGTATCCCGTCTGCCCTGAGCTGCCAGAGTCTCCCGTGTGCCCTGAGCTGCCAGAGTCTCCCATCTGCCCTGAGCTGCCAAAGTATCCTGTCTGCCCTGAGCTGCCAGAGTCTCCCTTCTGCCCTGAGCTACCAGAGTCTCCCGTCTGCCCTGAGCTGCCAAAGTATCCCGTCTGCCCTGAGCTGCCAGAGTCTCCTGTCTGCCCTGAGCTGCCCTGAGCTGCCAGAGTCTCCCGTCTGCCCTGCCAGCTCCCGCCCCTGAGCTGCCAGTCTCCCGTCTGCCCTGAGCTGCCAGAGTCTCCCGTCTGCCCTGAGCTGCCAGAGTCTCCCGTCTGCCCTGAGCTGCCAGAGTCTCCCTTCTGCCCTGAGCTCTCCCGTCTGCCCTGAGCTGCCAGTCTCCCGTCTGCCCTGAGCTGCCAGAGTCTCCCGTCTGCCCTGAGCTGCCAGAGTCTCCCGTCTGCCCTGAGCTGCCAGAGTCTCCCGTCTGCCCTGAGCTGCCAAAGTATCCCGTCTGCCCTGAGCTGCCAGAGTCTCCCGTCTGCCCTGAGCTGCCAGAGTCTCCCGTCTGCCCTGAGCTGCCAGAGTCTCCCGTCTGCCCTGAGCTGCCAGAGTCTCCCGTCTGCCCTGAGCTGCCAGAGTCTCCCGTCTGCCCTGAGCTGCCAGAGCCGCTCGTCAGGAATCACCCGTCACTCCGGAGCTGCCGGAATCTCCCGTCCATTCGGGACCCGTGGCTTGGGTCCCCAGTCCGAGGTCGGCGGCGAGGGTTGCCGAACTAAAGAGGCCACAGAGGCGGTTAAAGAGGCGGAGAAAGACTATGGTGGAGTGGGGTCCACGTCCTGCGCCAGAGCCACCACTGCAGACAGACACCCACCCACCCAGACCCTCCCCTATAAGTTCAGGTTTTGCGGCCGGAGTCCGCACCTTTGGGTGGGGGGGGGGGGTACTGTCACATTCTGACCTTAGTTCTTCTGTTATATCTTTGTTTTAGTATGGTCAGGGCATGAGTGTAACGATGTTCGTTTGTCGAAAGAGAGTCGGACCAAAATGCAGCGTGGTGGTTACTCATGTTCTTTAATGAAGAAACGACGATACATGAAATAACTTATAATATACAAAACAACAAACGGAACGCGAAAACCTATTACAGCCTATCTGGTGAATACTACACAGAGACAGGAACAATCACCCACAAAATACACAGTGAAACCCCGGCTACCTAAATATGGTTCCCAATCAGAGACAACGAGAATCACCTGACTCTGATTGAGAACCGCCTCAGGCAGCCAAACCTATGCTACACCCCTACTCAGCCGCAATCCCAATGCCTACAAAACCCCAATACGAAACACAACATTTAAACCTATGTCACACCCTGGCCTGACCAAATATATAACGAAAACACAAAACACTATGACCAAGGCGTGACAGTGAGTTTGGGTGGGTTGTCAATGTTCCTTTTTCTATGTTTTGGGATTTCTGTGTTTGGCCTGGTATGGTTCTCAATCAGAGGCAGCTGTCATTCGTTGTCCCTGATTGAGAACCATACTTAGGTAGCCTGGTTTCACTTTTGAGTTGTGGGTGATTGTTTCCTGTGTCTGTGTTTGTACCACACGGGACTGTTTCCATTTTAGTTTGTTCATTCAAGTTGTTATTTTGTGTTTTTGTAGTGTTCAGTTTTATGTATTATAATGGACACTTACCACGCTGCACATTGGTCTGACCTCTCTTACTCCTCATCAGAAGAAGAGGACAATCGTTGCAGGATATAGAAAGTTTGGGACCAACAGTGGAGGAGCTGAGAACATGACTATTGAGAGCTGTGTTCACACCAAAGCATCTCTGTCTATACACCCATTGTGTCCCTCAAACACTTGACAGTTTTTTACAAATACTTTAGCACTAATTTCAGAACCTTGTGGTCATTTTTCAAAACCGTAGACACAAAACTCATAACGGTCATCAGTTGTAGCACAGGCTGTCCAATGTTTAAAACATTGCACTGTGCATTCATATCTTTAAGGAAACCTTGCACTTGCAGAATCATTGGTTCAAATAACTCATTTATCATGAAATACCATAGGAACATTCATTTAGATCACCCACACACAAGATACCGATAGTTTCACTGTGTAGTTGTTCGTACAATCATTAAATATTGTACTACAAAATATGTGATGCATGTTTCATTATGGTACTACACGTAAATACATCTGTCACGACTAGTCAAGGTGGGTGGAATCAGGCGCAGAGAGCAAATAATGAATAGAGGTTTATTATCCGGTGAACAACAATAAACACGGACAACCCAAAATAAAAACAGGGTGAAAAATATCCAAAACAGGAAATAACAGACAAACCGGAGAAATAAAACACAAAAACACTTACAGCCGAAACGAAAATGACAAAAACAAACAATCCCGCACAAAACAAGGGCGGGACAACCTACATTATGTACAGATACTAATTAACTAACACACAGGTGAAAACAATCAGACAAAACCAACAGATAACCAAAAAGGGATCGGTAGTGGCTAATAGGACGGTGACGACGACCGCCGAGCACAGCCTGAACGGGCAGGAGAGCCAACCTCGGTGGAAGTCGTGACAACATCACTGTAAAAGGACTAGTAGAGAGAATACTACAGACACAGGGGAATCATTGAACAAAATATGGAATTTATTGATGAAATACAATAAAATCACAACAGGTTTCCTTGAATCAAAGCAAAAATAATTAGCTACAAAAAAAGAAAAAATTACAGTAAAACGTCAACTGCAGTATTCCTCACCTGGCTTACTGTAAAATATCACTGCAGTGTTCCTCACCAGGCTTACTGTAAAACATCACTGCAGTGTTCCTCACCTGGTTTACTGTAAAACATCACTGCAGTGTTCCTCACCAGGCTTACTGTAAAACATCACTGCAGTGTTCCTCACCTGGCTTACTGTAAAATATCACTGCAGTGTTCCTCACCAGGCTTACAGTAAAACATCACTGCAGTGTTCCTCACCTGGCTTACTGTAAAACATCACTGCAGTGTTCCTCACCTGGCTTACTGTAAAACATCACTGCAGTGTTCCTCACCTGGCTTACTGTAAAACATCACTGCAGTGTTCCTCACCAGGCTTACTGTAAAACATCACTGCAGTGTTCCTCACCTGGTTTACTGTAAAACATCACTGCAGTGTTCCTCACCAGGCTTACTGTAAAACATCACTGCAGTGTTCCTCACCAGGCTTACTGTAAAACATCACTGCAGTGTTCCTCACCAGGCTTACTGTAAAACATCACTGCAGTGTTCCTCACCTGGCTTACTGTAAAACATCACTGCAGTGTTCCTCACCTGGCTTACTGTAAAACATCACTGCAGTGTTCCTCACCTGGCTTACTGTAAAACATCACTGCAGTGTTCCTCACCTGGCTTACTGTAAAACATCACTGCAGTGTTCCTCACCTGGCTTACTGTAAAACATCACTGCAGTGTTCCTCACCTGGCTTACTGTAAAACATCACTGCAGTGTTCCTCACCTGGCTTACTGTAAAACATCACTGCAGTGTTCCTCACCTGGCTTACTGTAAAAAGCGCCTGTCATATACCTTCCACCTCCATGCATGTGGAGAAAAATTCCTCAATCGGGGTAAGGAAAGGAGAGTATGGGGGTAAGTACAGGGTAGTAAATTGTGGATGGGCCTGAAACCATGTTTGCACCATTTGAGCCTGGTGGAACATGAAATTATGCAACACAATGACATAGGTCACACCATCAGCTCTACAGACCTGATTTAGCTCATCCAGGAAGGTTTCATTCAAACAGCGAATCATGTGGCTGCCTGCAACTCAATATATAGAGTATATAGAGTAGAGAGCTTTAGATGTTGTTCGAACCAAACATTAGAACGGGCAAGATGCGTAATCTAAGCAACTTTGACCGTGGTATGATTGTTGATGCCACACATGGTGATTCCAGCATCTCAGAAACAGCTGCCCTCCTGGGATTTTTACGCACTACAGTCTCTAGAGTTTACAGAGAATGGTGCGATAAACAAAACACATTCAGTGAGCGGCAGTTCTGTGGGCTAAAACACCTTGTTAATGAGAGAGGTCAGAGGACAATGTCCAGACTCATTCAAGCTAACAGAAAGGCCACAGATGCTCAAATAACAGCTGTTTTAAACAGTAGTGTGCAGAAGGGGATCTCTTAACATACAACACCATGAATAATTCAGGCTGTTGTGGAGGCAAAAGGGGGTCCTACCCAGTACTAGATGGGTGTACCTAATAAAGTGGCCGGTAAGTGTACAGTAATGTCAAATCTGAAAACATGGTCTGGAAAAGTGGTACATGCGACCATAGAAACAGTGTCTGATAAAGAATGATGATGAAACATTACATCCATAGATAATGTAGTCCAATTGGTTCATGTTCCACGGTAATTGGTGTCAATGGGTCTCGTGATCCTGAAACGTTTATGATCTAAACACGGAATATTGTTCGCCAGTTTCCATAAAACTATGCATAAAGAGTGACGCAACAGTTACTTATCATTTTGATCAGTTGTATCAATTGATAGTGAGGTCATTGTAATGAAATGACAGTCATCTCAGATGTAATGTGTGAATTGCATTTTGAAATGGTAATACTTTGATGTTAAGTTGTGTCATTTTGAACAGGTGATTTTAGTTCAATGAACAATCTTAGCTTTATGTGTATTGTATCTCTCTGGTAAGAAGAGTGGCGGGGTGTATGCCTCATGACTAACGGGACATGGTGTGATGAAGGAAACATACAGGAACTCAAATTCTTCTGTTCACCTGATTTAGAATTCCTCACAATCAAATGTAGACCGCATTATCTTCCAAGAGAATTCTCTTCGATTATAATCACAGCCGTATATATCCCCCCCCAAGCAGACACATCGATGGCTCTGAACGAACTTTATTTAACTCTTTGCAAACTGGAAACCATTTATCCGGAGGCTGCATTCATTGTAGCTGGGGATTTTAACAAAGCTAATCTGAAAATAAGACTCCCTAAATTTTATCAGCATATCGATTGCGCAACCAGGGGTGGTAAAACCTTGGATCATTGTTACTCTACCTTCCGCGATGCATATAAGGCCCTGCCCCGCCCCCCTTTCGGGAAAGCTGACCACGACTCCATTTTGCTGATCCCTGCCTACAGGCAGAAACTAAAACAAGAGGCTCCCACGCTGAGGTCTGTCCAACGCTGGTCAATCCAAGCTGACTCTACACTCCAAGACTGCTTCCATCACGTGGACTGGGACATGTTTCGTATTGCGTCAGATGGGAATATTGACGAATACGCTGATTCGGTGTGCGAGTTCATTAGAACGTGCGTCGAAGATGTCGTTCCCATAGCAACGATAAAAACATTCCCAAAACAGAAAGCGTGGATTGATGGCAGCATTCGCGTGAAACTGAAAGCGCGAACCACTGCTTTTAATCAGGGCAAGGTGTCTGGTAACATGTCCGAATATAAACAATGCAGCTATTCCCTCCGCAAGGCTATTAAACAAGCTAAGCGTCAGTACAGAGACAAAGTGGAATCTCAATTCAATGGCTCAGACACAAGAGGCATGTGGCAGGGTCTACAGTCAATCACGGACTACAAGAAGAAACCCAGCCCAGTCACGGACCAGGATGTCTTGCTCCCAGGCAGACTAAATAACTTTTTTGCCCGCTTTGAGGACAATAGAGTGCCACTGACACGGCCTGCAACGAAAACATGCGGTCTCTCCTTCACTGCAGCCAAGGTGAGTAAGACATTTAAACGTGTTAACCCTCGCAAGGCTGCAGGCCCAGACGGCATCCCCAGCCACGCCCTCAGAGCATGCGCAGACCAGCTGGCCGGTGTGTTTACGGACATATTCAATCAATCCCTATACCAGTCTGCTGTTCCCACATGCTTCAAGAGGGCCACCATTGTTCCTGTTCCCAAGAAAGCTAAGGTAACTGAGCTAAACGACTACCGCCCCGTAGCACTCACTTCCGTCATCATGAAGTGCTTTGAGAGACTAGTCAAGGACCATATCACCTCCACCCTACCTGACACCCTAGACCCACTCCAATTTGCTTACCGCCCAAATAGGTCCACAGACGATGCAATCTCAACCACACTGCACACTGCCCTAACCCACCTGGACAAGAGGAATACCTATGTGAGAATGCTGTTCATCGACTACAGCTCGTCATTCAACACCATAGTACCCTCCAAGCTCGTCATCAAGCTCGAGACCCTGGGTCTCGACCCCGCCCTGTGCAACTGGGTACTGGACTTCCTGACGGGCCGCCCCCAGGTGGTGAGGGTAGGCAACAACATCTCCTCCCCGCTGATCCTCAACACGGGGGCCCCACAAGGGTGCGTGCTGAACCCTCTCCTGTACTCCCTGTTCACCCACGACTGCGTGGCCACGCACGCCTCCAACTCAATCATCAAGTTTGCGGACGACACAACAGTGGTAGGCTTGATTACCAACAATGACGAGACGGCCTATAGGGAGGAGGTGAGGGCCCTCGGAGTGTGGTGTCAGGAAAATAACCTCACACTCAACGTCAACAAAACTAAGGAGATGATTGTGGACTTCAAGAAACAGCAGAGGGAACACCCCCCTATCCACATCGATGGAACAGCAGTGGAGAGGGTAGCTAGTTTTAAGTTCCTCTGCATACACATCACAGACAACCTGAATTGGTCCACTCACACTGACAGCGTCGTGAAGAAGGCGCAGCAGCGCCTCTTCAACCTCAGGAGGCTGAAGAAATTCAGCTTGTCACCAAAAGCACTCACAAACTTCTACAGATGCACAATCGAGAGCATCCTGGCGGGCTGTATCACCACCTGGTACGGCAACTGCTCCGCCCTCAACCGTAAGGTTCTCCAGAGGGTAGTGAGGACTGCACAATGCATCACCGGGGGCAAACTACCTGCCCTCCAGGACACCTACACCACCCGATGTTACAGGAAGGCCATAAAGATCATCAAGGACATCAACCACCCGAACCACTGCCTGTTCACCCCGCTATCATCCAGAAGGCGAGGTCAGTACAGGTGCATCAAAGCTGGGACCGAGAGTCTGAAAAACAGCTTCTATCTCAAGGCCATCAGACTGTTAAACAGCCACCACTAACATTGAGTGGCTGCTGCCAACACACTGTCATTGACACTGACCCAACTCCAGCCATTTAAATCATGGGAATTGATGGGAAATGATGTAAATATATCACTAGCCACTTTAAACAATGCTACCTTATATAATGTTACTTACCCTACATTATTCATCTCATATGCATATGTATATACTGTACTCTACATCATCGACTGCATCCTTATGTAATACATGTATCACTAGCCACTTTAACTATGCCACTTTGTTTACTTTGTCTACACACTCATCTCATATGTATATACTGTACTCGATACCATCTACTGTATGCTGCTCTGTACCATCACTCATTCATATATCCTTATGTACATATTCCTTATCCCCTTACACTGTGTATAAGACAGTAGTTTTGGAATTGTTAGTTAGATTACTTGTTGGTTATCACTACATTGTCGGAACTAGAAGCACAAGCATTTCGCTACACTCGCATTAACATCTGCTAACCATGTGTATGTGACAAATAAAACAAACGTGTTAGAGTTTTGAAAAATGACATCAAGGTTCCGAAATTAGTGCCAAAGTGATTGTAAAAGACTGTAATCTTCCAAACCAAAGAAAGCAAGGCTGGTGACTAAATGGCATTTAAACAAAGTATAGATTTGGGTTAGTCTTTGTTTGTTCTGAAGGTTAACCGCATGGGGTTCTGGGATTACAGTAGACTTCTGCCAGGGAATTCTCCTTCAACCTCAACATTGTGTGTGTGTGTGTGTGTGTGTGTGTGTGTGTGTGTGTGTGTGTGTGTGTGTGTGTGTGTGTGTGTGTGTGTGTGTGTGTGTGTGTGTGTGTGTGTGTGTGTGTGTGTGTGTGTGTGTGTGTGTGTGTGTGTGTGTGTGTGTGTGTGTGTGTGTGTGTGTGTGTGTGTGTGTGTGTTCTAAGGTGTGGAGAATCAGACCAGGTAGTCAGCCCAGTTCCAGTGTTCAGCAGGCTGATGGCTTGTAGATAGAAACTGTCTCTGATCTTGTTGGTATCAGACCTCATGCTCCGATACCATCTGCTCGATGGATAAGGGAGTGAACAGCTCGTGGCTGTGGTGTGCAGGGTCCTTGATGATGCTGCGTACCTTCCTCAGGCACCGTGTCCAGTAGATGGGTCACAACAGAGGAAACAGCAAAAGGGAGCGAGAAGAAAAGGAATCAGTTACTTATATATAGAGTGCTGCTTCTAGTCAGAGTGAGAGGGCTTCCCCTCCAGTCTAGCATATCAGTGGTGTCCTGTCAGAGTGAGAGGACTTCCCCTCCAGTCTAGCATATCAGTGGTGTCCTGTCAGAGTGAGAGGGCTTCCCCTCCAGTCTATCTAATCAGTGGTGTCCTGTCAGAGTGAGAGGGGTTCCCTTCCAGTCTAGCATATCAGTGGTGTCCTGTCAGAGTGAGAGGGCTTCCCCTCCAGTCTAGCATATCAGTGGTGTCCTGTCAGAGTGAGAGGGCTTCCCCTCCAGTCTATCTAATCAGTGGTGTCCTGTCAGAGTGAGAGGGCTTCCCCTCCAGTCTATCTAATCAGTAGAAGAAGAAGAAGAGGGGGGGGGTAGAGGGAGGTAGAGGGAGGAAGAGGAAGGTAGAGCAAGGAAGAGGGTGGTAGAAGGAGGTAGGGGGAGGTATAGGGAAGAAGAAGAAGAGGGTGGTAGAGGGAGGATGATGGGCAAAGAGGAAGGAGGAAGAGGAAGGAGGTAGAGGGAGGTAGATGAAGGTAGAGGGAGATAGAGGGAGGTAAAGGAAGGTAGAGTGAGGTAGAGAGAGGCAGAGGGAGACAGTGGAAGGTAGAGAGAGGCAGAGGGAGACAGAGGGAGACAGTGGAAGGTAGAGAGAGGCAGAGGGAGACAGTGGAAGGTAGAGAGAGGCAGTGGAAGGTAGAGAGAGGCAGAGGGAGACAGTGGAAGGTAGAGAGAGGCAGAAGGAGACAGTGGAAGGTAGAGAGAGGCAGAGGGACACAGTGGAAGGTAGAGAGAGAAAGAGGGAAACAGTGGAAGGTAGAGAGAGGCAAAGGGAGGCAGTGGAAGGTAGAGAGAGGCAGAGGGAGACAGTGGAAGGTAGAGAGAGGCAGAGGGAGACAGTGGAAGGTAGAGAGAGGCAGAGGGAGACAGTGGAAGGTAGAGAGAGGCAGAGGGACACAGTGGAAGGTAGAGAGAGAAAGAGGGAGACAGTGGAAGGTAGAGAGAGGCAAAGGGAGGCAGTGGAAGGTAGAGAGAGGCAGAGGGAGACAGTGGAAGGTAGAGAGATGCAGAAGGAGACAGTGGAAGGTAGAGAGAGGCAGAGGGAGACAGTGGAAGGTAGAGGGAGACAGAGGGAGACAGTGGCAGGTAGAGAGAGGCAGAGGGAGACAGTGGAAGGTAGAGAGAGGCAGTGGATGGTAGAGAGAGGCAGAGGGAGACAGTGGAAGGTAGAGAGAGGCAGAGGGAGACAGTGGAAGGTAGAGAGAGGCAGAGGGAGACAGTAGAAGGCAGAGGGAGACAGTGGAAGGTAGAGAGAGGCAGAGGGAGACAGTGGAAGGTAGAGAGAGGCAGTGGAATGTAGAGAGAGGCAGAGGGAGACAGTAGAAGGCAGAGGGAGACAGTGGAAGGTAGAGAGAGGCAGAGGGAGACAGTAGAAGGCAGAGGGAGACAGTGGAAGGTAGAGAGAGGCAGAGGGAGGTAGAGAGAGGCAGAGGGAGACAGTGGAAGGTAGAGAGAGGCAGAGGGAGGCAGAGGGAGACAGTGGAAGGTAGAGAGAGGCAGTGGAAGGTAGAGGGAGGCAGAGGGAGACAGTAGAAGGCAGAGGGAGACAGTGGAAGGTAGAGAGAGGCAGAGGGAAACAGTAGAAGGCAGAGGGAGACAGTGGAAGGTAGAGAGAGGCAGAGGAAGACAGTAGAAGGCAGAGGGAGGCGGAGGGAGACAGTGGAAGGTAGAGAGAGGCGGAGAAAGACAGTAGAAGGTAGAGAGAGACGGATTGAGACAGTGGAATGTAGAGAGAGGTGGAGGGAGACAGTGGAAGGTAGAGAGAGGCAAAGGGAGACAGTGGAAGGTAGAGAGAGGCAGAAGGAGGCAGAGGGAGGTAGAGAGAGGCAGAGGATGGCAGAGGGAGGTAGAGGGAGGCAGAGGATGGCAGAGGGAGGTAGAGGGAGGCAGAGGATGGCAGAGGGAGGTAGAGGGAGGCAGAGGAGACAGTGGAAAGTAGAGAGAGGCAGAGGGAGGCAGAGGGAGACAGTGGGAGGTAGAGAGAGGACGAGGGAGGCAGAGGGAGACAGTGGAAGGTAGAGAGAGGCAGTGGAAGGTAGAGAGAGGCAGAAGGAGACAGTGGAAGGTAGAGAGAGGCCGAGGGAGACAGTGGAAGGTAGAGAGAGGCAGAGGTAGACAGTGGAAAGTAGAGAGAGGCTGAGGGAGGCGGAGGGAGACAGTAGAAGGTAGAGAGAGACAGAGGGAGACAGTGGAAGGTAGAGAGAGGCAGTGGAAGGTAGAGAGAGGCAGATGGAGACAGTGGAAGGTAGAGAGAGGCAGAGGAAGGCAGAGGGAGGTAGAGAGAGGCAGAGGATGGCAGAGGGAGGTAGAGAGAGGCAGAGGGAGGTAGAGAGAGGTAGAGAGAGGCAGAGGGGGGTAGAGAGAGGCAGAGGGAGGTAGAGAGAGTCAGAGGGAGGTAGAGAGAGGCAGAGGGAGGTAGAGAGAGGCAGAGGGAGGTAGAGAGAGGCAGAGGGAGGTAGAGAGAGGCAGAGGGAGGTAGAGAGAGGCAGAGGGAGGTAGAGAGAGGCAGAGGAAGGTAGAGAGAGGCAGAGGGAGGTAGAGAGAGGCAGAGGGAGGTAGAGAGAGGCATTGACGGTAGAGAGAGGCAGAGGGTGGCAGATGGAGATAGAGAGAGGCAGAGGAAGGTAGAGAGAGGCAGAGGGAGGTAGAGAGAGGCAGAGGGAGGTAGAGAGAGGCATTGAAGGTAGAGAGAGGCAGAGGGTGGCAGATGGAGATAGAGAGAGGCAGAGGAAGGTAGAGAGAGGCAGAGCGTGGCAGAGGGAGGAAGAGAGAGTCAGTGGAGGGTAGAGGGAGAAAGAGTGGGAGGGGCAGGTCCTCAATTCACCATGGCCCTCACGCCCTTAGAGCATCAGACATAACCAGCTATCAAAATTGGCCTGGATGAAAACAGTAATTGGTGAAAATTGGCTATTCAAGTGTACGCTGTTGGGAAAGCAAAGCGATCAGCTGACATGAGCTGCAGAGATACTGTACGTGGCTAGTTTGTGGGAATAACAGAAGGTTCAAGGTCAGTTTATAAACATAAAGATGGAGATAGGGGACAGCAAGAGAATCTGGCGGGTCCTAGTGTCATCAGCAACAAACATAATCCCCAGGAAAGTGACTCATAGCGGGTACATTGATGGGTTCCCGCCATCATGTTGCCTAGGGCTTGATGGAGAGGAGAGGACACTGGGTAGAGGAGAGGACACTGGGTAGAGGAGAGGACACTGGGTAGAGGAAAGGACACTGGGTAGAGGAGAGGACACTGGGTAGTGGAGAGGACACTGGGTAGAGGAGAGGACACTGGGTAGAGGAGAGGACACTGGGTAGAGGAGAGGACACTGGGTAGAGGAGAGGACAGCTGACAGAAAAGACACAGGCACGCACAAACACACACACACACGCACAAACACACACACACACACATGCACAAACACACACACACACACACAACACATACATAAACACACACACGCACACACATACACTCACACATCAATAAGATGCACAAGGTAGGCACATATCGATGTTCTCAGGGCCTTTAAAATCTCCACAGCTATCCACAATATAGTCTACTGAGATGTCTGGTGGTGTTTCACTGCTATCTGCTAGGTACCGTCAATGACGTTTCTCCTATTTCCCTCGTGAGGTCACTTCACCTCTCCTTGAACTCTGAACCCTAGGATGACAAGGAAATGAAAGGAAAATTACTTGTTCCTTTTCTTTATTATTCTTATTTGTGTTTTTTCAACTGGATTGTTGGTTAAGGGCTTGTATGTAAGTAAGCATTTCACTGTAATACGTGTGGTATTTGGCGCATGTGACTAATACAATTTGATTTGATTTGATTTGAAAAGGGAAAGGGAAAGGGAAATTAAATGAAAGATGCCTTCTGATTCCAAACATTTCTTAATCTAACCAGCTCTTTTCTCCTTTCATGCTTGTTCTCCTAACAGTAGGTACCAGCTGGGGGGTTCACACCTACTGAATAAAGCAGCCTGCACAAACACACACACACACGTACAATACCATAGCACACCAGCGTGTGTGTGTGTGTGTGTGTGTCTGTGTGTGTCAGACAGGCAGTGTGCTATTTTAGGAGGCTGGGCTGCAGCAGGACGTATCTGTGCCTTGGCTGAGTCATCATGGCTATAGCAGGGGGGGCAAATCAAAAGCATCACAACTCGCTGCCATGGCAATCGTGTTAGTACCCACAAAGGTCACGAGATGGAGTGCGTTCCCTTCCTGCAGAGGCCTGTCATACACGATACATAACCAGCGGTGGTAAAAATACTGTAAAATACTACCCATCCCTGTCGCGGGATCCTTTTCGTCAGCAACCGCTGAATAGCATAGCGCAACAGTCAAATAATATTACTAAAAAAATATTCATATTCATGAAATCACAAGTGCAATATTGCAAAACACAGCTTAGCCTTTTGTTAATCCACCTGTCGTCTCAGATTTTGAAATTATGCTTTACAGCGAAAGCAATACAAGTGTTTGTGTAAGTTTATCGATAGCCTAGCATAGCATTATGTACACTTAGCATCAGGAAACATGGTCACGAAAATAAGAAAAGCAATCAAATTAACCGTTTACATTTGATGATCTTCAGATGTTTTCACTCACGAGACTCCCAGTTACACAACAAATGTTCCTTTTGTTCCATAAAGATTTTTTTTATACCCAAAATACCTCCGTTTGTTTGTCACGTTATGTTCAGAAATCCACAGGAAAGAGCGGTCATGACAACGCAGACAACAGAAACATGTCAAACGTCCTCAGGTAGTTTTTAAAATATATATTCGATAATACATCAACCGAGTGTGTAGGTTATTCAATAACAGCGGGAGGAACAATGGCGGCTTTACTAGCGCAAAAACTCACTCTGAGAGCTCCCAGCTATCCACTTATGCAATGTGATTTTTCTCACTCATTTTTCAAAATAAAAGCCTGAAACTATGTCTAAAGACTGTTGATACCTTAGGGAAGCCAGAGAAAGGGGAATCTAGTTGATATCCCTTTAAATGGAGGATAGGCATGCATAGGAACAGAAGGGTTTCAAAATAAGAGGCACTTCCTGATTGGATTTTCCTCAGGGTTTCGCCTGCAATATCAGTTATGTTATACTCACAGAAAATATTTTGACAGTTTTTTAAACTTTCCTGAGAAATAGGCCGTTTACTTTGGGAAAGTTATTTTTCCAAACATAAAAATAGTGCCCCCTAGCTTCAAGAGGTTAAAACCTTAGGGGTCGGTGTCCCTAAACCGGGACGGTTGTTGCTAACATGCACTAATGTGACTAGAATGACGTTGTAAGTAACAGCCAACTTTCCAGGACATTGACATGTCTTATATGGGCAGAAAGCTTTAAATTCGTGTTAAACTGCACTTTCAATTTACAGTAGCTAATACAGTCAAAAATTAGCATGCTATTGTTTGAGGAGAGTGCACAACAACAAAACACTTTTATCGCGGCAATTGGTTTTGTCACGTCCTGACCTTAGAGAGTCGTTTTATTTCTCAATTTGGTTAGGTCAGGGTGTGATTTGGGTGGGCATTCTATGTTTTCTATTTCCGTGTTTTTGGCCGAGTGTGGTTCCCAATCAGAGGCAGTCTATCGTTGTATCTGATTGGGAATCATACTTAGGCAGCCTTTTCCCACCTAATGTTGTGGGTAATTATTGATTTTCTGTGCGTGTTTGTGTGCGTCACGGTTGCGTCACATTCGGTTTCTGTTTACCTGTTTTTTTTGTGAAGGTTTCACCTTATTAAAAGATGTGGAATTACATGCACGCTGTGCCTTGGCTCATTTATGACAGGGAGTTTGAAGACAGTGAACGTGACAGAATTACCCACCACAAAAAGACCAAGCAGCGTGTGCCAACTTGGAGGACGAGCTGAACCGGGGGAGGAGATTACAGTAGGGGACAAGACCCGGTCACGGAAGCCAGAGAGGCAGCTAAAAATGAATTGTGGGGGCGCACAGGGGGGAGATTGGCGGAGTCAGGGTTTAGACCTGAGCCAACTCCCCATGCTTACCGTAGGGAGCATGTGACCCGTCAGGCACCGTGTTATGCGGTGATGCGCACTGTGTTTCCAGTGAGCATTCACAGGCCGGTGCGCTCTGTGCCAGCGACCCGCAATTGCCGGCCAGAAGTGGGCAACCAGCCAGGATGGGTTGTGCCAGCTCTACGCTCGAGACCTCCAGTGTGCCTCCACAGCCCAGTGTATCCTGTGCCTGCTCCACGCACCAGGCTTCCAGTGCACCACCCCAGTCCGGTGAGACCTGTTCCAGTTCCACATACCAGGCTTCCAGTATGTCTCCCCAGCCTGGTAAGCCCTTTGGCAGCTCCACGCACCAGCCTTCCAGTACGTCTCCTCACTCCGGTGAGACCTGTTCCGGCTCCACGTCCAGCGACGGTCCTCAGTCCGGAGCGACGGTCCCCAGTCCGGAGCCTCCGGCGGCGGTCCGCGGTCCGGTTCCACAGAAGCGGAGGGATCAGCGTGCGGAGCGGAGGCTACGTCCCGAACAGGAGCCGCCACCGAGGATAGATGCCCACCCGGACCCTCCCCTATAGAGTCAGGTTTTTGCGGACGGAGTACGCACCTTTACTTCACAGGCAAATCACTGCTTTATTTATCTAATTATCCCTCCGCAGGATCTATATTCTATTCCACAATGTCATGCCATCAAAAACACTGTGTGTAAAGGTCCTCTTCCTGTGAATGACTGGACCAAGGCGCAGCGTAAAGGTCCTCTTCCTGTGAATGACTGGACCAAGGCGCAGCGTAATGGTCCTCTTCCTGTGAATGACTGGACCAAGGCGCAGCGTAACGGTCCTCTTCCTGTGAATGACTGGACCAAGGTGCAGCGTAAAGGTCCTCTTCCTGTGAATGACTGGACCAAGGCGCAGCGTAACGGTCCTCTTCCTGTGAATGACTGGACCAAGGCGCAGCGTAACGGTCCTCTTCCTGTGAATGACTGGACCAAGGCGCAGCGTAACGGTCCTCTTCCTGTGAATGACTGGACCAAGGCGCAGCGTAACGGTCCTCTTCCTGTGAATGACTGGACCAAGGCGCAGCGTAACGGTCCTCTTCCTGTGAATGACTGGACCAAGGCAGCGTAACGGTCGCTGGACCAAGGCGCAGCGTAACGGTCCTCTTCCTGTGACTGGACCATGCAGCTGGAATGACTGGACCAAGGCGCAGCGTAACGGTCCTCTTCCTGTGAATGACTGGACCAAGGCGCAGCGTAACGGTCCTCTTCCTGTGAATGACTGGACCAAGGCGCAGCGTAACGGTCCTCTTCCTGTGAATGACTGGACCAAGGTGCAGCGTAACGGTCCTCTTCCTGTGAATGACTGGACCAAGGTGCAGCGTAACGGTCCTCTTCCTGTGAATGACTGGACCAAGGTGCAGCGTAACGGTCCTCTTCCTGTGAATGACTGGACCAAGGTGCAGCGTAAAGGTCCTCTTCCTGTGAATGACTGGACCAAGGTGCAGCGTAACGGTCCTCTTCCTGTGAATGACTGGACCAAGGTGCAGCGTAACGGTCCTCTTCCTGTGAATGACTGGACCAAGGTGCAGCGTGTCCTCTTCCTGTGAATGACTGGTCCTCTTCCTGTGAATGACTGGACCAAGGTGCAGCGTAACGGTCCTCTTCCTGTGAATGACTGGACCAAGGTGCAGCGTGACGGTCCTCTTCCTGTGAATGACTGGACCAAGGTGCAGGTCCTCTTCCTGTGAATGACTGGACCAAGGTGCAGCGTGAGACGTGTTCATGATATTTTATTAAAATCAGAACACTAGAACAAAAACCAACAAAGAGGAAACCGAACAGTTCTGTAAGGAAACTACCCACAAAACCAATGTGGGCAAGAGGTACCTAAGTATGGTTCCCAATCAGAGACAACGATAGACAGCTGTCCCTGATTGAGAACCATACCCGGCCAAAAGCAAAGAAATACAAAACATAGAAAAAAGAACACAGTGTGCCCACCCTAGTCATACCCTGGCCTAACTAAAATAGATAATAAAAGCCTCTCTATGGCCAGGGCGTGACACTGTGGTGATGAAAAGTCCTTGAAAATCAGAGGTTGTGGAATAGAACCCCTGGAAAAAGAATGTTATTGGCTTTACTGCTGATCTAGGCAAAATTGATTAGAAAAATGTGTGTGTGTGTGTGTGTGTGTGTGTGTGTGTGTGTGTGTGTGTGCGTGCGTGCGTGCGTGCGTGTGTGTGTGTGTGTGCGTGCGTGTGTGTGTCATCTTGTTTATGGAATGATCAAATGGTTCCAGATTACTGATTACAAAGGATGATTCACTAAGAGCAGATGTTCTGAGATCGGAGAACACCAGCCAAACATTCTAATTGTTCTGTTCCACAGAACAATCAAGTCATTACTCCATGAGACGCTTGTATCGGTTCGAATCAACACCACATTGGCCAGCTGATCCAAATCCAAAGCATTTGGGAACTATAATATTTAACCTTCTCTTCAGGGATCAACAAAGCATCAATCTTAATCCATCAATCTATGCCATATGTATATTAGTCTCAATATATTATACAGTGTTTCTATATATGTTGTTTATTTTCTACATTGTAAAATAATACTGAAGACATCAAAACTATGAAATTACACATATGGAATCATGTAGTAACCAATCGCGTAAGTTAAAGAAATCTAAATATATTTTATATTTGAGATTCTTCAAAGTCTAAATCTAAATATGAATACTTGCTTGGTTACTACATGGTTCCTCATGTGTTATTTCATGGTTCCTCATGTAGAAAATTATTTGAATGAGTAGGTGTGTCCAAACTTTTGACTGGTACTGTAGATACATAACTGACAGTTATTCTACAATGTGAAAGAAAATATAATACAGTATATTATAGAGTACATAGAAATATATTGAATGAGTAGGTGTGTCCAAACTTTTGACTGGTACTGTAGATACATAACTGACAGTATATTGTACAGTACATAGCTGAAAGGTATAGTATACTGTACATAGCTGAAAGGTATATTATACAGTACATAGCTGACAGTATATTATAGAGTACATAGCTGAAAGATATATTATAGAGTACATAGCTGAAAGGTATAGTATACTGTACATAGCTGAAATGTATTTTATACAGTACATAGCTGACAGTATATTATAGACTACATAGCTGAAAGGTAAATTATAGAGTACATAGCTGAAAGGTATAGTATACTGTACATAGCTGAAAGGTATATTATACAGTACATAGCTGACAGTATATTATAGAGTACATAGCTGAAAGATATATTATAGAGTACATAGCTGAAAGGTATACTATACTGTACATAGACACTCATACTATCATCCTGGTGTCACTGCAGCCTACTGCTGTAATCCTGAGGCCCATATAACTAGCCTACACTTGGCCATTGATTTCTCCAGAGCAATTAGCCTAGTGTCAACGATCTCACTCATGGTTCAGGACAGTTACACTCTCTTTAATCACACATCAATGTTAGCTCGGAGCAAGACACACACACACACACTCACACAAGCTCAAATGAACACACACATACACACACATCAATGTTAGCCCCAGAGCTATCTCAATCTCCCTTGTCTGTTTATCCTATGCAACTCAAAGCCAAGTCACCATCGATTGGGCAGCACTAGCAAGGACAACTCTATCTAGTGTGTGTGTGTGTGCATGCGTGTGTGCTTGTGTGTATGTTAGAGTCAGAATCACTTTATTCTGTCACACGGAGCAGAACAGGTTAACCCAAGAGCAGACTCAGATGAGGAGACTGGGATGAGGTAACCATGGTATTTATTGACAAACAGGGGGAAGATGGGATGCAGACCATTGGAAGCTTGGGTGGGTTGCAGGAAGCCAAGTGCAGAGGCTGAGGCTGGAGAGAGGGGAGTTGGGACTGGGTATGCAGGTCGGAGGCTGAGGCTGGAGAGAGGGGAGTTGGGACTGGGTAAGCAGGTCCGGAGGCTGAGGCTGGAGAGAGGGGAGTTGGGACTGGGTAAGCAGGTCGGAGGCTGAGGCTGGAGAGAGGGGAGTTGGGACTGGGTAAGCAGGTCCGGAGGCTGAGGCTGGAGAGAGGGGAGTTGGGACTGGGTAAGCAGGTCCGGAGTCTGAGGCTGGAGAGAGGGGAGTTGGGACTGGGTATGCAGGTCCGGAGGCTGAGGCTGGAGAGAGGGGAGTTGGGACTGGGTATGCAGGTCAGGAGGCTGAGGCTGGAGAGAGGGGAGTTGGGACTGGGTAAGCAGGTCCGGAGGCTGAGGCTGGAGAGAGGGGAGTTGGGACTGGGTATGCAGGTCCGGAGGTTGAGTCTGGAGAGAGGGGAGTTGGGACTGGGTAAGCAGGTCCGGAGGCTGAGGCTGGAGAGAGGGGAGTTGGGACTGGGTAAGCAGGTCTGGAGGCTGAGGCTGGAGAGAGGGGAGTTGGGACTGGGTATGCAGGTCCGGAGGCTGAGGCTGGAGAGAGGGGAGTTGGGACTGGGTAAGCAGGTCCGGAGGCTGAGGCTGGAGAGAGGGGAGTTGGGACTGGGTAAGCAGGTCCGGAGGCTGAGGCTGGAGAGAGGGGAGTTGGGACTGGGTAAGCAGGTCCGGAGGCTGAGGCTGGAGAGAGGGGAGTTGGGACTGGGTATGCAGGGTGAAAGCTGAGGCTGGAGAGAGGGGAGTTGGGACTGAGTAAGCAGGTCTGGAGAGGAATCCAAGGATGCAATAGAGTGGACAGAGTAGCAGGACTGATGAGACGTGGGACTGGAGACCAGGGCCAAAGTCAGAGCGGGCAGAATCAGCAGAGGTTATGATCTGGCAGCGTGGAAGTGGCAGGACTGAGTATTTGTAGAGGTCTTGATTATGGAACAGATTGCAGCTAGTGGGGATCAGCTGGTGGGGATTGCTCACACAATCACACACAGGAAGAGGGAGAGAACACTGGGGGAGTGGCAGCAGGTTAGGGAGACACAGGATGAAAAGTAGGTGTGGCAGAAGCAGATGTAACACATTCGTTAAGAACACTTACAAAAACTCTGAATTTGACTTAGTGAATAGGTGCTGCCAGCAATAGACAATGTACAGACAGAATACAGTGCATTCGGAAAGTATTCAAACCCCTTGACTTTTTTCCACATTTTGTTACGTTACAGCCTTATTCTAAAATTGATTAAATAATCTACACAGAATACCCACTAATGACAAAGAAAAACATTTATTTTTACATTTTTGCAAATGTATTCAAAATTAAACTGAAATATCACATTTACATAAGTATTCAGATCCTTTACTCAGTACTTTGTTGAAGCACCTTTGGCAGCGATTACAGTCTCGAGTCTTCTGGGGCACACCTGTATTTGGGGAGTTTCTCCTATTCTTCTCTGCAGACCCTCTCACGCTCTATCAGGTTGGATGGGGAGCATCTTTGCTCTGTACTTTGCTCTGTTCAGCTTTCTCTCGATCCTGACTAGTCTCCCAGTCCCTGCTGCTGAAAAACATCCCCACAGCATGATGCTGCCACCACCGTACTTCACAGTAGGGATGGTGCCAGCTTTCCTCCAGACATGACACTTGGCATTCAGGACAAAGATAATCTTGTTTCTCATGGTCTGAGAGTCCTTTAGATGTTTTGAGGCAAACTCTAAGCTGGCTGTCATGTGCCATTTACTGAGGAGTGGCTTCCATCTGGCCCTTATACCATAACGGCCTGATTGGTGGAGTGTTGCAAAGATGATTGTCCTTCTGGAAGGTTCTCCCATCTCCACAGCGGAACTCTGGAGCTCTGTCAGTGTGACCATTGGGTTCTTGGTCACCTCCCTGACAAAGGCCCTTCTCTCCTTATTGTTTGGCCGGGCAGCCAGCTCTAGGAAGAGTGTTGGTGGTTCCTTTAACCTCAAGGCTTGGTTTTTGCTCTGACATGCACTGTCAACTGTGGGACCTTATAGAGACAGGTGTGCCTTTCCAAATCATGTCTTATCAATTGAATTTACCACCGGTGGCCTCAAATCAAGTTGTGGAAACATCTCAAGAATGATTAATGGAAACAGGATTTTGGCTTTTGATAATTAGCAGTATCGGCATAATTCTGCTCTGCATGCATTATTTGGTGTTTTACGTTGTACACAGGATATTTTTACAGTTTTACGATATATACAGGATATTTTTACAGTTTTCCGATATATACAGGATATTTTTACAGAATTATGTATGCAGAGTCTCAATTGTGAGAGAGTCTATTTTGTGAATTCTTGGTTGGTGAGCGGACTCCAGCCCTCACAACTATAACTGATTCAAGTATTTTTAGCCAGATCCTAATTGGTATGTCAAATTTTATGTTCCTTTTGATGACATAGAAGGCACTCCTTGCCTTCTCTCTCTCTCTCACCTCTCCTTCTCTCTCTCTCAACTCTCCTCCTATCTCTCTCTCTCTCTCTCACCTCTCCTTATCCTCTCTCTCACCCTCTCTCTCTCTCTCTCTCTCTCTCTCTCTCTCTCTCTCTCTCTCTCTCTCTCTCTCTCTCTCTCTCTCTCTCTCTCTCTCTCTCTCTCTCTCTCTCTCTCTCTATATATATATATATATATATATATATATATATATATATATATATATATATATATATATATATATCAATCTCAAGTTATCTCAAGTTGCCTTTGACTGTTCCATATACTTTATTATTAGTTTTGTAAAGGACAGGTTATAGTCAACTGTTACTCCTAATCATTTAAAATGTGACACCTTCTCAATCCTCTGTCCCTTAACAGTTACCTCAGGCTGAGGGGTCTTACTGTTCCTGATGAGGAAATACATGCAGTTTTTGTTATGTTACTCATGAGTACTCCAACAAGTCAGCTATTTCCTCTATTGCTGCTGTAAGTTTACGAGTAGCCTGTTGCTTGGTCTTGGCATGGACATAGAAGACTGTATCGTCTGCGTACATCTGCATTTTGGTCAGCAGGTCAGCAGGAGTTAACAGTTGGATTTGGGTGCATTGGTTTGTTTTTTGGTTCAGGTGGGAATCCGTCCATCTGTTTGGACTAGCTGATAGGTTGTGGATTGACAGTTTGAATAGCAACACATTTTTGTTCACTTTGTTGAACACTTTCTTTAAATACAAGAACACAGCTTCCACAACTCCACATTTGTCAAGTTTAGACATGATTTTATGCATTGGACGGAGAGGAGGTTGACCTGAGTTTAGGTTGGTTGGCCACCATGTTTTCTAACACATTTACATTACATTTACATTTAAGTCATTTAGCAGACTCTCTTATCCAGAGCGACTTACAAATTGGTGCATTCACCTTATGACATCCAGTGGAACAGCCACTTTACAATAGTGCATCTAAATATTTTAAGGGGGGTGAGAAGGATTACTTTATCCTATCCTAGGTATTCCTTAAAGAGGTGGGGTTTCAGGTGTCTCCGGAAGGTGGTGATTGACTCCGCTGTCCTGGCGTCGTGAGGGAGTTTGTTCCACCATTGGGGAGCCAGAGCAGCGAACAGTTTTGACTGGGCTGAGCGGGAACTGTACTTCCTCAGTGGTAGGGAGGCGAGCAGGCCAGAGGTGGATGAACGCAGTGCCCTTATTTGGGTGTAGGGCCTGATCAGAGCCTGGAGGTACTGAGGTGCCGTTCCCCTCACAGCTCCGTAGGCAAGCACCATGGTCTTGTAGTGGATGCGAGCTTCAACTGGAAGCCAGTAGAGAGAACGGAGGAGCGGGGTGACGTGAGAGAACTTGGGAAGGTTGAACACTAGACGGGCTGCGGCGTTCTGGATGAGTTGTAGGGGTTTAATGGCACAGGCAGGGAGCCCAGCCAACAGCGAGTTGCAGTAATCCAGACGGGATAACACCTTGGTTATGATTGGGAGAATGCTGATGGGTCTATAAATGGCCACATCAGTTGGATCTTCAGTCTTGATGATTGGTGTTATGACAGCAGATTTCCAGTTGTCAGCGAACATCGCTTCTTTAATTGACAGACGGACCAGAGGAGTGACTGAAGAGCACACAGGGTTCTGGAGTTTTTCTTCAGGAGGGCGGAGTCATTGCTATACACATCCTGTCCCTTGGAGTTTTTCATGATCTCCTGCTCAGACACTTCAGCTGTGTTAAAAACACGAGTGGTGTCATCATGCGAAGTGATCACTTTAATTTCTATGGTCAAGTGCTACTGCCTCTTAAAGAAACAGTCAAAGACAAGAGAGGAAAGTAGATCGTTATACTGTGATAATGTATAAGACAAGAGAGGAAAATAGATCGTTATACTGTGATAATGTATAAGACAAGAGAGGAAAATGTGATAATGTATAAGACAAGAGAGGAAAATAGATCGGAAATGTATAAGACAAGAGAGGAAAATCGTTATACTGTGATAATGTATAAGACAAGAGAGGAAAATAGATCGTTATACTGTGATAATGTATAAGACAAGAGAGGAAAATAGATCGTTATACTGTGATAATGTATAAGACAAGAGAGGAAAATAGATCGTTATACTGTGATAATGTATAAGACAAGAGAGGAAAATAGATCGTTATACTGTGATAATGTATAAGACAAGAGAGGAAAATAGATCGTTATACTGTGATAATGTATAAGACAAGAGAGGAAAGTAGATCGTTATACTGTGATAATGTATAAGACAAGAGAGGAAAATAGATCGTTATACTGTGATAATGTATAAGACAAGAGAGGAAAATAGATCGTTATACTGTGATAATGTATAAGACAAGAGAGGAAAATAGATCGTTATACTGTGATAATGTATAAGACAAGAGAGGAAAATAGATCGTAGATATACTGTGATAATGTATAAGACAAGAGAGGAAAATAGATCGTTATACTGTGATAATGTATAAGACAAGAGAGGAAAATAGATCGTTATACTGTGATAATGTATAAGACAAGAGAGGAAAATGTGATAATGTATAAGACAAGAGAGAGGAAAATAGATCGTTATACTGTGATAATGTATAAGACAAGAGAGGAAAATAGATCGTTATACTGTGATAATGTATAAGACAAGAGAGGAAAATAGTAATGTTATACTGTGATAATAAGACAAGAGAGGAAAGTAGATCGTTATACTGTGATATACTGTGATAATGTATAAGACAAGAGAGGAAAGTAGATCGTTATACTGTGATAATGTATAAGACAAGAGAGGAAAATAGATCGTTATACTGTGATAATGTATAAGACAAGAGAGGAAAATAGATCGTTATACTGTGATAATGTATAAGACAAGAGAGGAAAATAGATAATGTATAAGACAAGAGATACTGTGATAATGTATAAGACAAGACAAGAGAGGAAAATAGATCGTTATACTGTGATAATGTATAAGACAAGAGAGGAAAATAGATCGTTATACTGTGATAATGTATAAGACAAGAGAGGAAAATAGATCGTTATACTGTGATAATGTATAAGACAAGAGAGGAAAATAGATCGTTATACTGTGATAATGTATAAGACAAGAGAGGAAAATAGATCGTTATACTGTGATAATGTATAAGACAAGAGAGGAAAATAGATCGTTATACTGTGATAATGTATAAGACAAGAGAGGAAAATAGATCGTAATTCTGTATACTGTATAAGACAAGAGAGGAAAATAGATCGTAATTCTGTATAAGACAAGAGAGGAAAGTAGATCGTTATACTGTGATAATGTATAAGACAAGAGAGGAAAATAGATCGTAATTCTGTATACTGTATAAGACAAGAGAGGAAAATAGATCGTAATTCTGTATACTGTATAAGACAAGAGAGGAAAATAGATCGTTATACTGTGATAATGTATAAGACAAGAGAGGAAAATAGATCGTAATTCTGTATACTGTATAAGACAAGTACACTGTAATTCTCTTATAGCCTTTGATCACCACTGTTTTAGTTTGTTTAAACCCTTTTTCACGATATCCAATTGGTAGTTACAGTCTTGTCCCATCGCTGCTACTCACGTACGGACTTGGGAGAGGCGAAGGTCGAGAGCCATGCATCCTCTAACACACAACCCTGCTGCTTCTTGACCCACTGCTCGCTTAACCCAGAAGCCAGCCACACCAATATGTTGGAGGAAACACCATCCAGCTGGTGACCGAAGTCAGGATACAGGCACAAGGAGTCGCTAGAACGTGATGTGACAAGGAAATCCCAGCTGGCCAAACCCTCCCCTAACCCGGACGACGCTGGGCCAAACCCTCCCCTAACCCGGATGACGCTGGGCCAAACCCTCCTAACCCGGACGACGCTGGGCCAAACCCTCCCCTAACCCGGACGACGCTGGGCCAAACCCTCCCCTAACCCGGACGACGCTGGGCCAAACCCTCCCCTAACCTGGAAGACGCTGGGCCAAACCCTCCCCTAACCCGGACGACGCTGGGCCAAACCCTCCCCTAACCCGGACGACGCTGGGCCAAACCCTCCCCTAACCTGGAAGATGCTGGGCCAATTGTATGACGCCTCATGGGTCTTCCCGGTCACGGCAGGCTGTGACACAGCCTGGGATCAAACCCAGGTCTGTAGCGATGCAGTGCGTTAGACCACTGCGCCACTTGGGATGCTTGATTACCACCGTTATCCCACACCATACCTGTACAGCAGGACAAATGAGGAATAGGTTGACTGCAGTGTAATAATCAATAGGAACGGTGCTAAGGGCTAACTATTGTTTGATTAGAGGGTGAAGGGGGTGTATGAGTGTGTGTTTATACGTGCGTGTGCACATGTCTGCGTGCGTACATCATTGCCTCTGTGCCAGTGTGTGTGTGTGCCTCTGTGTGTGTGTGTGTGTGTGTGTGTGTGTGTGTGTGTGTGTGTGTGTGTGTGTGTGTGTGTGTGTGTGTGTGTGTGTGTGTGTGTGTGTGTGTGTGTGTGTGTGTGTGTGTGTGTGTGTGTGTGTGTGTGTGTGTAGGGTGTGTGTGTGTGTGTGTGTGTGTGTGTGTGTGTGTGTGTGTGTGTGTGTGTGTGTGTGTGTGTGTGTGTGTGTGTGTGTGTGTGTGTGTGTGTGTGTGTGTGTGTGTGTGTGTGTGTGTGTGTGTGTGTGTGTGTGTGTGTGTGTGTTAGGGCTGGATGATATGGGTAAAAAATCTAATTGTAAATGTTGCACCAAATATTGAGATTTTACTTGTGATTATGGATCAAAACACTTGGGTAAACTGTTGGAATCATATCAATTGAATGATCAATCACATTTTATGGTTGGAATACAGTGAATACAGCACTTGGAATGCAGCAATGCTACTTAATATAATGTTTACATACCCTACATTACTCATCTCATATGTATATACTGTACTCCGATACCATCTACTGCATCTTGCCTATGTCGTTCTGTACCATCACTCATTCATATATCTTTATGTACATATTCATTATCCCTTTTATACTTGTGTGTATAAAGTAGTTGTTGTGGATTTGTTAGGTTAGACTACTTGTTGGTTATTACTGCATTGTCGGAACTAGAAGCACAAGCATTTCGCTACACTCGCATTTTAACATCCGCTAACAATGTGTATGTGACAAATCAAATTTTATTTTAATACAATTTTATTTGATTTGAGTTTTGTTTGGCATGACAATGAATAAAAGGTAAGGGAGGAGATGGTTGACTTAAATAGATAGGTAGATTCAGACAAATAATTTTTAATAATGCCTTTTCCTCTCTGATTAAGAAGAAGCTGACATGATCCACCACGCGGGAAAGGCCTGAATTGGAGCAAACGTTTGCTAGCAAGATTTGCCCTCTCAGTGAATGTAGATAGCAAGACAGCTAGCTAGTGATTAGCATTAGGGGCTAACAGACATTTTTTATGCACATTTGCAGCTTGCTAAGACCAACTAACTAGTGTTTAACAGATATACAGTTGATGTCGGGAAGTTAACATACACTTATGTTGGAGTCATTAAAACTTGTTTTTCAACGACTCCACAAATTTCTTGTTAACAAACTATAGTTTTGGCAAGTCGGTTAGGGCATCTACCTTGTGATGACACAAGTAAGTTTCCCAACAATTGTTTACAGACATATTATTTCACCTATAATTCACTGAATCATAATTCCAGTGGGTCAGAAGTTTACATAAACTAAATTGACTGTGCCTATAAACAGCTTGGAAAATTCCAGAAAATGATGTCATGGGTTTAGAAGCTTCTGATAGGCAAATTCCCATCATTTGAGTCAATTGGAGGTGTACCTGTGGATGTATTTCAAGGCCTTCCTTCAAACTGGGGCGGCAGTTTAGCCTAGTGGATAGAGCGTGGTTGCAAGTTCAAACCCCGAGCTGACAAGGTACAAATCTGTTGTTCTGCCCCTGAACAGGCAGTTAACCCACTGTTCCTAGGCCGTCATTGAAAATAAGAATTTGTTCTTAACTGACTTGCCTAGTTAAATCATGGTAAATAAATAAAGACTCAGTACCTCTTTGCTTGACAAAGTCAAGTCATGGGGAAATCAAAGAAATCAGCCAAGTCTGGTTCATCCTTGGGAGCAATTCCATGTTCATCTGTACAAACAATAATATGCAAGTAACACCATGGGACTATAAAATCGTCAAACCGCTCAGGAAGGAATCGCATTCTGTCTTTTAGAGGTGAATGTACTTTGGTGCAAATCAATCCCAGAACAACAGCAAATGACCTTGTGAAGATCCTGAAGAAAACGGGTACAAAAGTATCTACATCCACAGTAAATCGAGTCCTATATCGACATAACCTGAAAGGCCGATCAGCACTGCTCCAAAGGATGAACCAGCCAGACTACGGTTTACAACTGCACATGGGGATAAAGATCTTACTTTTTAGAGAAATGTCCTCTGGTTTGATGAAACTAAAATAGAACTGTTTGGCCATAATGACCATCGTTATGTTTGGAGGTAAAAGGGGGAGGCTTGCAAGCCAAAGAACAACATCCCAACCGTGAAGCACGGGGGTGGCAGCATCATGTTGTGGGGGTGCTTTGCTGCAGGAGGGCTGGGGCACTTCACAAAGCAGATGGCATCATGAGGGAGGAAAATGATGTGGATATATATTGAAGCAACATTTCAAGACATCAGTCAGGAAGTTAAAGCTTGGTCACAAATGGGTCTTCCATATGGACAATGACCGCAAGCATACTTCCAAGGTTGTGGCAAAATGGCTTAAGGACAACAAAGTCAAGGTAAGTCAAAGCCCTGACCTCAATCCTATAGAACATTTGTGGGCAGAACTGAAAAATTGTGTGCAAGCAAGGAGGCCTACAAACCTGACTCAGTTTGAATGTATTTGGCAAAGGTGTATGTAAACTTTCAACTTCAACTGTGTATATTCAGAAGCAACTTGGAAAGCTGAGGGGCTTGGTGTGTGTTGGATTGGGAAACGGCCAAAAGAAGATAGATGGATATAGAACTCCGTCAACTCTAGCAATAAATCAAAAATAAAATATTGCATCATCTTGCGATATATATTGCAAAATATTGCAATTTCAATGAAAATATGATTACTTGTGGAGACCCTAGTGTGTGTGTGTGTGTGTGTGTGTGTGTGTGTGTGTGTGTGTGTGTGTGTGTGTGTGTGTGTGTGTGTGTGTGTGTGTGTGTGTGTGTGTGTGTGTGTGTGTGTGTGTGTGTGTGTGTGTGTGTGTGTTAGGGCTGGATGATATGGGTAAAAAATCTAATTGTAAATGTTGCACCAAATATTGAGATTTTACTTGTGATTATGGATCAAAACACTTGGGTAAACTGTTGTGTCAGACAGGCAGTGTGCTATTTTAGGAGACTGGGCTGCAGCAGGACATATCTGTGCCTTGGCTGAGTCATCATGGCTATAGCAGGGTCTGAGTGGGACGAGGCGGGACGTGTGTGTGTGTGTGTGTGTGTGTGTGTGTGTGTGTGTGTGTGTGTGTGTGTGTGTGTGTGTGTGTGTGTGTGTGTGTGTGTGTGTGTGTGTGTGTGTGTGTGTGTGTGTGTGTGTGTGTGTGTGTGTGTGTGTGTGTGAACCCTCTCACTGTTCTCCCATCTGCTTCACACGGTAACGATGCAGGGGGTGAGGAAGGGAGGGTAGAGAGTTAGGGAAGCGGGACAGAGAAAGACAGAGAGCGGGGGTTGGCAGAGAGAGAGCGGGGGTTGGCAGAGAGAGATCGGGGGTTGGCAGAGAGAGAGGGGGGGTTGGCAGAGAGAGCGGGGGGTTGGCAGAGAGTGAGGTTGGCAGGGAGGCGGGGAGAGAGAGACAGAGGGACAGATAGACAGAGAGAGATAGACAGAGAGCGTGAGAGAGACGGAGAGAGAGAAGAGAAGAGAGAGTGAGAGAGTGAGACAGAGAGAGTGTGATAGAGAGAGAGAGAGAGTGTGTGATAGAGAGAGAGAGAGAGAGAGAGAGAGAGAGAGAGAGAGAGAGAGAGAGAGAGAGAGAGAGAGAGAGAGAGACAGAGACAGAGACAGAGACAGAGACAGAGACAGAGAGACAGAATCATATTAAGAAATGCTATTGATGGAAGGAGAGTAGTGTGGAAATCAACCAAAAAACAATTAGGCAACAACAAATTCAATCCCTTCTAGACAAAGAAGGTGTAAATTTGGCCCTAAACAGTATATTTGACTTCCCTATCAGCTCCCTATCAAATCTAAAATTAACAATGACAAATGGTTTGGTGAAGAATGCAAAAACATAAGAAAGAAATTGAGAAACCTCTCCAACCAAAAACAAAGAGACCCAGAAAATAATCAACTATTAACGACTACCGGAACCCACTTCTCCAATTACGCTGAATGAACTACAGGACAAAATACAAACCCTCCAACCCAAAAAGGCCTGTGGTGTGGATGGTATCCTAAATGAAATGATAAAATATACAGACCACAAATTCCAATTGTCTATACTTACACTCTTTAACATCATCCTCAGCTCTGGCATCTTCCCCAATATTTGTAACAAAGGACAGATCACCCCAATCCACAAAAGTGGAGACAAATTTGACCCCAATAACTTCTTGAGGCTACCCATCCCTTTAGCGAGATAATTGTCATCAACAACTGCTGAATTGTAGAGCGCCACATTCAAATAATATTACTAAAAATGTTTATATTCATGAAATCACAAGTGCAATATAGTAAAACATGGTTTAGCCTCTTGTTAATCCACCTGTCGTGTCAGATTTTGAAAATATGCTTTACAGCGAAAGCAATCCAAGCATTTGTGTAAGTTTATCAATCGCTCAACAAAACATTATGTACACCTAACATCAAGTAGCTTGGTCACGAAAATTAGAAAAGCAATCAAATTAATAATTTACCTTTGATGATCTTCGGATGTTTTCACTCACAAGACTCCCAGTTACACAATAAATGTTCCTTTTGTTCCATAAAGATCAATTTTATATCCAAAATACCTCTGTTTGTTTGGCGCGTTATGTTCAGAAATCCACAGGAAAGAGTGGTCACGACAACGCAGACAAATTTCAAATAGTATCCCTAATGTCCACAGAAACATGTCAAACGTTTTTTATAATCAATCCTCAGGTTGTTTTTAAAATATATAATATATAATATATCAACCGCAGCTGTCTTTTTCAGTATGAGAGGGACAGACAATGGCTGCCCAAACTCTGTTGCGTGAGCAAAATGCTGCTGGCACCCAGCCATACAATGACGCGATCTTATCGTTCTCGCTCATTTTCCAAAACAAATGCCTGAAATTATGTCTGAAGACTGTTGACACCTTGAGGAAGCGATAGGAAAGGGAATCTGGTTGATATCCCTTTAAATGGAGCAATGGCGGGCTATGGAACATGGAGTTTTCAAAATAGAAGCCACTTCCTGGTTTGATTTTCCTCAGAGTTTCGCCTGCAATATCAGTTATGTTATACTCACAGACAATATTTTGACAGTTTTGGAAACTTTAGAGTGTTTTCTATCCTAATCTGTCAATTATATGCATACTCTAGCATCTGGTCCTGAGAAATAGGCCGTGTACTTTCAAACGTTATTTTTCCAAACATAAAAATAGTGCCCCCTAGCTTCAAGAGGATAACTACCGTGGGATTTGCTTCAAAGGCAACCTTGGGAGAATCCTGTTAACAATGTACTTAGCAAATGTCAAATTGGCTTTTTACCAAATTACCGTACAACAGACCACGTATTCACCCTGCACAACTTCATTGACAAACAAACTAAAACAAAGGCAAAGTCTTCTCATGCTTTGTTGATTTCAAAAAAGCTTTTGACTCAATTTGGCATGAGGGCCTGCTATACAAATTGATGGAAGGTGTTGTTGGGGGGAAAAACATATGACATTATAAAATCCATGTACACAAACAAACAAGTGTATGGTTAAAATTGGCAAAAAATAAATGTATTTTAATGGCCGGGGTGTGAGACAGGGATGCAGCTTAAGCCCCACCATCTTCAACACATACTGTATATCAACGATTGGGCGAGGCCACTAGAACAGTCTGCAGCACCCGACCTCACCCTACTAGAGTCTGAAGTCAAATGTTTGCTGATGATCTGGTGCTTCTGTCCCCAACCAAGGAGGGCCTACAGCAGCACCTACATCTTCTGTACAGTTTCTGTCAGACCTGGGCCCTGACAGTAAATCTCAGTGAGACAAAATTAATGGTGTTCCAAAAAAAGTCCAGTTCCCAGAACCACGAATACAAATTCCATCTAGACACCGTTGCCCTAAAGCACTCGGCCTAAACATCAATGCTGGGTAACATCAACAACTTCGACAAAGCTGTAAACAATCTGAGAGGCAAGGCAAGAGGGGCCTTCTATGCCATCAAACATTCTATGCCATCAAAAATTGAATTGAGAGAGAGAGAGATAGACAAGGAGACAGATGGTCCAGGTCACTAGCTGCCTGCCACTCAAATTCTTTTGGAAGTCGTCTCTGCCAAGCCAAGAAGAACCATCTAGCACCTTCTCGTCCTGAAATACCTCATTCATCACCTTGATGTCACTGTGCATCCAGTTCGTGACGTAAGTTTGTTGCATAATTAAACTTTGTCTGAAGAGTGGAGACGACACGCTACACCAGTTCCCAATCAAAACTGCCTCTAGATCTCGACATCTTGATCAGTCTCTCTTTCTGTTGATCCCTCTCTCTCTCTGTTGATCCCTCTCTCTCTCTCTGTTGGTCCCTCTCTCTATGTTGATCCCTCTCTCTCTATGTTGATCTCTCTCTCTCTCTGTTGATCCCTCTCTCTCTCTCTGTTGATCCCTCACTCTCTCTCTGTTGATCCCTCTCTCTCTCTGTTGATCCCTCTCTCTCTCTGTTGATCCCTCTCTCTCTCTCTGTTGATCCCTCTCTCTCTCTGTTGATCTCTCTCTCTCTCTGTTGATCCCTCTCTCTCTCTCTGTTGATCCCTCACTCTCTCTCTGTTGATCCCTCTCTCTCTCTGTTGATCCCTCTCTCTCTCTGTTGATCCCTCTCTCTCTGTTGATCCCCCTCTCTCTCTGTTGATCCCCCTCTCTCTCTGTTGATCTCTCTCTCTCTGTTGGTCCCTCTCTCTTTCAGTTGATCCCTCTCTCTCTCTGTTGGTCCCCCTCTCTCTCTCTGTTGATCCCTCTCTCTTTCAGTTGATCCCTCTCTCTCTCTCTGTTGGCCCCTCTCTCACTTTCTGTTGATCCCTCTCTCTCTCTGTTGATCCCTCTCTCTCTCTGTTGATCCCTCTCTCTCTCTGTTGATCCCCCTCTCTCTCTCTGTTGATCCCCCTCTCTCTCTCTGTTGATCCCCCTCTCTCTCTCTGTTGATCCCCCTCTCTCTCTCTGTTGATCCCTCTCTCTCTCTCTGTTGATCCCTCTCTCTCTGTTGATCCCTCTCTCTCTCTCTGTTGATCCCTCTCTCTCTGTTGATCCCTCTCTCTCTCTGTTGATCCCTCTCTCTCTCTGTTGATCTCTCTCTCTCTCTCTGTTGATCCCTCTCTCTCTCTGTTGATCCCTCTCTCTCTCTGTTGATCCCTCTCTCTCTCTGTTGATCTCTCTCTCTCTCTGTTGATCCCTCTCTCTCTCTGTTGATCCCTCACTCTCTCTCTGTTGATCCCTCACTCTCTCTCTGTTGATCCCTCTCTCTCTGTTGATCCCTCTCTCTCTCTGTTGATCCCTCTCTCTCTGTTGATCCCCCTCTCTCTCTGTTGATCCCCCTCTCTCTCTCTGTTGATCTCTCTCTCTCTGTTGGTCCCTCTCTCTTTCAGTTGATCCCTCTCTCTCTCTGTTGGTCCCCCTCTCTTTCAGTTGATCCCTCTCTCTCTCTGTTGGTCCCTCTCTCTCTCTGTTGATCCCTCTCTCTCTGTTGATCCCTCTCTCTCTCTGTTGGTCCCTCTCTCTTTCAGTTGATCCCTCTCTCTCTCTGTTGGTCCCTCTCTCTTTCAGTTGATCCCTCTCTCTCTCTGTTGATCCCTCTCTCTCTGTTGGTCCCTCTCTCTTTCAGTTGATCCCTCTCTCTCTCTGTTGATCCCTCTCTCTCTCTGTTGATCCCTCTCTCTCTGTTGATCCCTCTCTCTCTCTGTTGATCCCTCTCTCTCTCTGTTGATCTCTCTCTCTCTCTGTTGATCCCTCTCTCTCTCTGTTGATCCCTCTCTCTCTCTGTTGATCTCTCTCTCTCTGTTGATCCCTCTCTCTCTCTCTCTGTTAATCACTCTCTCTCTCTCTCTGTTGATCCCTCACTCTCTCTCTGTTGATCCCTCTCTCTCTCTGTTGATCCCTCTCTCTCTCTGTTGATCCCTCTCTCTCTCTGTTGATCCCTCTCTCTCTCTGTTGATCCCTCTCTCTCTGTTGATCCCTCTCTCTCTGTTGATCCCTCTCTCTCTCTGTTGATCCCTCTCTCTCTGTTGATCCCCCTCTCTCTCTGTTGATCCCCCTCTCTCTCTCTGTTGATCTCTCTCTCTCTGTTGATCCCTCTCTCTCTGTTGATCCCCCTCTCTCTCTCTCTGTTGGCCCCTCTCTCACTTTCTGTTGATCCCTCTCTCTCTCTGTTGATCCCTCTCTCTCTCTGTTGATCACTCTCTCTCTGTTGATCCCCCTCTCTCTCTCTGTTGATCCCCCTCTCTCTCTCTGTTGATCCCTCTCTCTCTCTCTGTTGATCCCTCTCTCTCTCTCTGTTGATCCCTCTCTCTCTGTTGATCCCTCTCTCTCTCTCTCTCTGTTGATCCCTCTCTCTCTCTCTGTTGATCCCTCTCTCTCTGTTGATCCCTCTCTCTCTGTTGATCCCTCTCTCTCTCTGTTGATCTCTCTCTCTCTCTCTGTTGATCCCTCTCTCTCTCTGTTGATCCCTCTCTCTCTCTGTTGATCCCTCTCTCTCTCTGTTGATCTCTCTCTCTCTCTGTTGATCCCTCTCACTCTCTGTTGATCCCTCACTCTCTCTCTGTTGATCCCTCTCTCTCTCTGTTGATCCCTCTCTCTCTCTGTTGATCCCTCTCTCTCTCTGTTGATCCCTCTCTCTCTGTTGATCCCCCTCTCTCTCTGTTGATCCCCCTCTCTCTGTTGATCCCTCTCTCTCTGTTGGTCCCTCTCTCTTTCAGTTGATCCCTCTCTCTCTCTGTTGGTCCCCCTCTCTCTCTCTGTTGATCCCTCTCTCTTTCAGTTGATCCCTCTCTCTCTCTCTGTTGGCCCCTCTCTCACTTTCTGTTGATCCCTCTCTCTCTCTGTTGATCCCTCTCTGTTGATCCCTCTCTCTCTCTGTTGATCCCTCTCTCTCTGTTGATCCCCCTCTCTCTCTCTGTTGATCCCCCTCTCTCTCTCTGTTGATCCCTCTCTCTCTCTCTGTTGATCCCTCTCTCTCTCTCTGTTGATCCCTCTCTCTCTGTTGATCCCTCTCTCTCTCTCTGTTGATCCCTCTCTCTCTGTTGATCCCTCTCTCTCTCTGTTGATCCCTCTCTCTCTCTGTTGATCTCTCTCTCTCTCTCTGTTGATCCCTCTCTCTCTCTGTTGATCCCTCTCTCTCTCTGTTGATCCCTCTCTCTCTCTGTTGATCTCTCTCTCTCTCTGTTGATCCCTCTCTCTCTCTCTGTTGATCCCTCACTCTCTCTCTGTTGATCCCTCACTCTCTCTCTGTTGATCCCTCTCTCTCTGTTGATCCCTCTCTCTCTCTGTTGATCCCTCTCTCTCTGTTGATCCCCCTCTCTCTCTGTTGATCCCCCTCTCTCTGTTGATCTCTCTCTCTCTGTTGGTCCCTCTCTCTTTCAGTTGATCCCTCTCTCTCTCTGTTGGTCCCCCTCTCTTTCAGTTGATCCCTCTCTCTCTCTGTTGGTCCCTCTCTCTCTCTGTTGATCCCTCTCTCTCTGTTGATCCCTCTCTCTCTCTGTTGGTCCCTCTCTCTTTCAGTTGATCCCTCTCTCTCTCTGTTGGTCCCTCTCTCTTTCAGTTGATCCCTCTCTCTCTCTGTTGATCCCTCTCTCTCTGTTGGTCCCTCTCTCTTTCAGTTGATCCCTCTCTCTCTCTCTGTTGATCCCTCTCTCTCTGTTGATCCCTCTCTCTCTCTGTTGATCCCTCTCTCTCTGTTGATCTCTCTCTCTCTGTTGGTCCCTCTCTCTCTCTCTCTGTTGATCCCTCTCTCTCTCTGTTGATCCCTCTCTCTCTCTGTTGATCTCTCTCTCTCTGTTGATCCCTCTCTCTCTCTCTCTGTTAATCACTCTCTCTCTCTCTCTGTTGATCCCTCTCTCTCTCTGTTGATCCCTCTCTCTCTCTGTTGATCCCTCTCTCTCTCTGTTGATCCCTCTCTCTCTCTGTTGATCCCTCTCTCTTTCAGTTGATCCCTCTCTCTCTCTGTTGGTCCCCCTCTCTCTCTCTGTTGATCCCTCTCTCTTTCAGTTGATCCCTCTCTCTCTCTCTGTTGGCCCCTCTCTCACTTTCTGTTGATCCCTCTCTCTCTCTGTTGATCCCTCTCTCTCTCTGTTGATCCCTCTCTCTCTCTGTTGATCCCTCTCTCTCTGTTGATCCCCTCTCTCTCTCTGTTGATCCCTCTCTCTCTCTGTTGATCCCTCTCTCTCTGTTGATCCCTCTCTCTCTCTGTTGATCCCTCTCTCTCTCTGTTGATCCCTCTCTCTCTCTGTTGATCCCTCTCTCTCTCTGTTGATCCCTCTCTCTCTCTGTTGATCTCTCTCTCTCTGTTGATCCCTCTCTCTCTCTCTGTTGATCCCTCACTCTCTCTGTTGATCCCTCTCTCTCTCTGTTGATCCCTCTCTCTCTCTGTTGATCCCTCTCTCTCTGTTGATCCCCCTCTCTCTCTGTTGATCCCCCTCTCTCTCTGTTGATCTCTCTCTCTCTGTTGGTCCCTCTCTCTTTCAGTTGATCCCTCTCTCTCTCTGTTGGTCCCCCTCTCTCTCTCTGTTGATCCCTCTCTCTTTCAGTTGATCCCTCTCTCTCTCTCTGTTGGCCCCTCTCTCACTTTCTGTTGATCCCTCTCTCTCTCTGTTGATCCCTCTCTCTCTCTGTTGATCCCTCTCTCTCTCTGTTGATCCCTCTCTCTCTGTTGATCCCCCTCTCTCTCTCTGTTGATCCCCCTCTCTCTCTCTGTTGATCCCTCTCTCTCTCTCTGTTGATCCCTCTCTCTCTCTCTGTTGATCCCTCTCTCTCTGTTGATCCCTCTCTCTCTCTCTGTTGATCCCTCTCTCTCTGTTGATCCCTCTCTCTCTCTGTTGATCCCTCTCTCTCTCTGTTGATCTCTCTCTCTCTCTCTGTTGATCCCTCTCTCTCTCTGTTGATCCCTCTCTCTCTCTGTTGATCCCTCTCTCTCTCTGTTGATCTCTCTCTCTCTGTTGATCCCTCTCTCTCTCTGTTGATCCCTCACTCTCTCTCTGTTGATCCCTCACTCTCTCTCTGTTGATCCCTCTCTCTCTGTTGATCCCTCTCTCTCTCTGTTGATCCCTCTCTCTCTCTGTTGATCCCTCTCTCTCTCTGTTGATCCCTCTCTCTTTCAGTTGATCCCTCTCTCTCTCTGTTGGTCCCCCTCTCTCTCTCTGTTGATCCCTCTCTCTTTCAGTTGATCCCTCTCTCTCTGTTGGCCCTCTCTCACTTTCTGTTGATCCCTCTCTCTCTCTCTGTTGATCCCTCTCTCTCTCTGTTGATCCCTCTCTCTCTCTGTTGATCCCTCTCTCTCTGTTGATCCCCCTCTCTCTCTCTGTTGATCCCTCTCTCTCTCTCTGTTGATCCCTCTCTCTCTGTTGATCCCTCTCTCTCTCTCTGTTGATCCCTCTCTCTCTCTGTTGATCCCTCTCTCTCTCTGTTGATCCCTCTCTCTCTCTGTTGATCCCTCTCTCTCTCTGTTGATCTCTCTCTCTCTCTGTTGATCCCTCTCTCTCTCTCTGTTGATCCCTCACTCTCTCTCTGTTGATCCCTCTCTCTCTCTGTTGATCCCTCTCTCTCTCTGTTGATCCCTCTCTCTCTGTTGATCCCCCTCTCTCTCTGTTGATCCCCCTCTCTCTCTGTTGATCTCTCTCTCTCTGTTGGTCCCTCTCTCTTTCAGTTGATCCTCTCTCTCTCTGTTGGTCCCCTCTCTCTCTCTGTTGATCCCTCTCTCTTTCAGTTGATCCCTCTCTCTCTCTCTGTTGGCCCCTCTCTCACTTTCTGTTGATCCCTCTCTCTCTCTGTTGATCCCTCTCTCTCTCTGTTGATCCCTCTCTCTCTCTGTTGATCCCTCTCTCTCTGTTGATCCCCCTCTCTCTCTCTGTTGATCCCCCTCTCTCTCTCTGTTGATCCCTCTCTCTCTCTCTGTTGATCCCTCTCTCTCTCTCTGTTGATCCCTCTCTCTCTGTTGATCCCTCTCTCTCTCTCTGTTGATCCCTCTCTCTCTGTTGATCCCTCTCTCTCTCTGTTGATCCCTCTCTCTCTCTGTTGATCCCTCTCTCTCTCTGTTGATCCCTCTCTCTCTCTGTTGATCCCCTCTCTCTCTCTGTTGATCCCTCTCTCTCTCTGTTGATCTCTCTCTCTCTCTGTTGATCCCTCTCTCTCTCTCTGTTGATCCCTCACTCTCTCTCTGTTGATCCCTCACTCTCTCTCTGTTGATCCCTCTCTCTCTGTTGATCCCTCTCTCTCTCTGTTGATCCCTCTCTCTCTGTTGATCCCCCTCTCTCTCTGTTGATCCCCTCTCTCTCTCTGTTGATCTCTCTCTCTCTGTTGGTCCCTCTCTCTTTCAGTTGATCCCTCTCTCTCTCTGTTGGTCCCCCTCTCTTTCAGTTGATCCCTCTCTCTCTCTGTTGGTCCCTCTCTCTCTCTGTTGATCCCTCTCTCTCTGTTGATCCCTCTCTCTCTCTGTTGGTCCCTCTCTCTTTCAGTTGATCCCTCTCTCTCTCTCTGTTGGTCCCTCTCTCTTTCAGTTGATCCCTCTCTCTCTGTTGATCCCTCTCTCTGTTGGTCCCTCTCTCTTTCAGTTGATCCCTCTCTCTCTCTGTTGAACCCTCTCTCTCTCTGTTGATCCCTCTCTCTCTGTTGATCCCTCTCTCTCTCTGTTGATCCCTCTCTCTCTCTGTTGATCTCTCTCTCTCTCTGTTGATCCCTCTCTCTCTCTGTTGATCCCTCTCTCTCTCTGTTGATCTCTCTCTCTCTGTTGATCTCTCTCTCTCTCTCTGTTAATCACTCTCTCTCTCTCTCTGTTGATCCCTCACTCTCTCTCTGTTGATCCCTCTCTCTCTCTGTTGATCCCTCTCTCTCTGTTGATCCCTCTCTCTCTGTTGATCCCTCTCTCTCTCTGTTGATCCCTCTCTCTCTGTCGATCCCCCTCTCTCTCTGTTGATCCCCCTCTCTCTCTCTGTTGATCTCTCTCTCTCTGTTGATCCCTCTCTCTCTGTTGATCCCCCTCTCTCTCTCTGTTGGCCCTCTCTCACTTTCTGTTGATCCCTCTCTCTCTCTGTTGATCCCTCTCAATCTGTTGATCCCTCTCTCTCTGTTGATCCCCCTCTCTCTCTCTGTTGATCCCCTCTCTCTCTCTGTTGATCCCTCTCTCTCTCTCTGTTGATCCCTCTCTCTCTCTCTGTTGATCCCTCTCTCTCTGTTGATCCCTCTCTGTTGATCCCTCTCTCTCTCTGTTGATCCCTCTCTCTCTGTTGATCCCTCTCTCTCTCTGTTGATCCCTCTCTCTCTCTGTTGATCTCTCTCTCTCTCTCTGTTGATCCCTCTCTCTCTCTGTTGATCCCTCTCTCTCTCTGTTGATCCCTCTCTCTCTGTTGATCTCTCTCTCTCTCTGTTGATCCCTCTCTCTCTGTTGATCCCTCACTCTCTCTCTGTTGATCCCTCTCTCTCTCTGTTGATCCCTCTCTCTCTCTGTTGATCCCTCTCTCTCTCTGTTGATCCCTCTCTCTGTTGATCCCCCTCTCTCTCTGTTGATCCCCCTCTGTTGATCCCTCTCTCTCTGTTGGTCCCTCTCTTTCAGTTGATCCCTCTCTCTCTCTGTTGGTCCCCTCTCTCTCTCTGTTGATCCCTCTCTCTTTCAGTTGATCCCTCTCTCTCTCTCTGTTGGCCCTCTCTCACTTTCTGTTGATCCCTCTCTCTCTCTGTTGATCCCTCTCTCTCTCTGTTGATCCCTCTCTCTCTCTGTTGATCCCTCTGTTGATCCCCCTCTCTCTCTCTGTTGATCCCCCTCTCTCTCTCTGTTGATCCCTCTCTCTCTCTCTGTTGATCCCTCTCTCTCTCTGTTGATCCCTCTCTCTCTGTTGATCCCTCTCTCTCTCTCTGTTGATCCCTCTCTCTCTGTTGATCCCTCTCTCTCTGTTGATCCCTCTCTCTCTGTTGATCTCTCTCTCTCTCTCTGTTGATCCCTCTCTCTCTCTGTTGATCCCTCTCTCTCTCTGTTGATCCCTCTCTCTCTCTGTTGATCTCTCTCTCTCTCTGTTGATCCCTCTCTCTCTCTCTGTTGATCCCTCACTCTCTCTCTGTTGATCCCTCACTCTCTCTCTGTTGATCCCTCTCTCTCTGTTGATCCCTCTCTCTCTCTGTTGATCCCTCTCTCTCTGTTGATCCCCCTCTCTCTCTGTTGATCCCCCTCTCTCTCTCTGTTGATCTCTCTCTCTCTTTGGTCCCTCTCTCTTTCAGTTGATCCCTCTCTCTCTCTGTTGGTCCCCCTCTCTTTCAGTTGATCCCTCTCTCTCTGTTGGTCCCTCTCTCTCTCTGTTGATCCCTCTCTCTCTGTTGATCCCTCTCTCTCTGTTGGTCCCTCTCTCTTTCAGTTGAGCCCTCTCTCTCTCTGTTGGTCCCTCTCTCTTTCAGTTGATCCTCTCTGTTGATCCCTCTCTCTCTGTTGGTCCCTCTCTCTTTCAGTTGATCCCTCTCTCTCTCTGTTGATCCCTCTCTCTCTGTTGATCCCTCTCTCTCTCTGTTGATCCCTCTCTCTCTCTGTTGATCTCTCTCTCTGTTGTTGTCCCTCTCTCTCTCTCTGTTGATCCCTCTCTCTCTCTGTTGATCCCTCTCTCTCTCTGTTGATCTCTCTCTCTCTGTTGATCCCTCTCTCTCTGTTAATCACTCTCTCTCTCTCTGTTGATCCCTCTCTCTCTCTGTTGATCCCTCTCTCTCTCTGTTGATCCCTCTCTCTGTTGATCCCTCTCTCTGTTGATCCCTCTCTCTCTCTGTTGATCCCTCTCTCTGTTGATCCCCCTCTCTCTCTGTTGATCCCCTCTCTCTCTCTGTTGATCTCTCTCTCTCTGTTGATCCCTCTCTCTCTGTTGATCCCCTCTCTCTCTCTGTTGGCCCTCTCTCACTTTCTGTTGATCCCTCTCTCTCTCTGTTGATCCCTCTCTCTGTTGATCCCTCTCTCTCTGTTGATCCCCTCTCTCTCTCTGTTGATCCCCTCTCTCTGTTGATCCTCTCTCTCTCTATGTTGATCCCTCTCTCTCTCTGTTGATCCCTCTCTCTCTGTTGATCCCTCTCTCTCTCTCTGTTGATCCCTCTCTCTCTCTGTTGATCCCTCTCTCTGTTGATCCCTCTCTCTCTCTGTTGATCCCTCTCTCTCTCTGTTGATCCCTCTCTCTCTGTTGATCCCTCTCTCTCTCTGTTGATCCCTCTCTCTCTCTGTTGATCCCTCTCTCTCTCTGTTGATCTCTCTCTCTCTGTTGATCCCTCTCTCTCTCTGTTGATCCCTCTCTCTCTGTTGATCCCTCTGTCTCTCTGTTGATCCCTCTCTCTCTGTTGATCCCCCTCTCTGTTGATCCCCCTGTGTGATCCCTCTCTCTCTCTGTTGATCCCTCTCTCTCTGTTGATCCCCCTCTCTGTTGATCCCTCTCTCTCTCTCTGTTGATCCCTCTCTCTCTGTTGATCCCTCTCTCTGTCTGTTGATCCTCTCTCTCTCTGTTGATCTCTCTCTCTCTCTGTTGATCCCTCTCTCTCTCCCTCTCTCTCTGTTGATCCCCCTCTCTCTCTCTGTTGATCTCTTGACAGACATGTTCTCTGTTGGTCACTCTCTGTTTCTTCTTCTTCCCTCCATCCTGCTTTCTCTGTTGATCCCCTCTCTCTCTGTTGATCCCCCTCTCTCTCTGTTGATCCCTCTCTCTCTCTGTTGATCCCTCTCTCTCTGTTGATCCCCTCTCTCTGTTGATCCCTCTCTCTCTGTTGATCCCCTCTCTCTCTGTTGATCCCTCTCTCTCTCTGTTGATCCCTCTCTCTCTCTGTTGATCCCTCTCTCTCTCTGTTGATCCCCCTCTCTCTCTGTTGATCCCTCTCTCTCTCTGTTGATCCCTCTCTCTCTCCCTCTCTCTCTCTGTTGATCCCTCTCTCTGTTGATCCCTCTCTCTCTGTTGATCCCTCTCTCTGTTGATCTCTGTTGATCCTCTCTCTCTGTTGATCCCTCTCTCTGTTGATCCCTCTCTCTCTGTTGATCCCCCTCTCTCTGTTGATCCCTCTCTGTTGATCCCTCTCTCTCTCTGTTGATCCCTCTCTCTCTGTTGATCCCTCTCTCTCTGTTGATCCCTCTCTCTCTGTTGATCCCTCTCTCTGTTGATCCCTCTCTCTCTCTGTTGATCCCTCTCTCTCTCTGTTGATCCCTCTCTCTCTCTGTTGATCCCTCTCTCTCTGTTGATCCCTCTCTCTCTCTGTTGATCCCTCTCTCTCTCTCTTGATCCCTCTCTCTGTTGATCCCTCTCTCTCTGTTGATCCCTCTCTCTCTCTGTTGATCCCTCTCTCTCTCTGTTGATCCCTCTCTCTCTCTGTTGATCCTCTCTCTCTGTTGATCCTCTCTCTGTTGATCCCTCTCTCTCTGTTGATCCCTCTCTCTCTCTCTCTGTTGATCCCTGTTGATCCCTCTCTCTCTGTTGATCCCTCTCTCTCTGTTGATCCCTCTCTCTCTCTCCCTCTCTCTGTTGATCCCCTCTCTCTCTCTCTGTTGATCCCTCTCTCTCTCTGTTGATCCCTCTCTCTCTGTTGATCCCTCTCTCTCTGTTGATCCCTCTCTCTCTCTGTTGATCCCTCTCTCTGTTGATCCCTCTCTGTTGATCCCTCTCTCTCTCTGTTGATCCCTCTCTCTCTCTGTTGATCCCTGTTGATCCCTCTCTCTCTCCCTCTCTCTCTCTGTTGATCCCTCTCTCTCTGTTGATCCCTCTCTCTCTGTTGATCCCTCTCTCTCTGTTGATCCCTCTCTCTCTCTCTGTTGGATCCCTCTCTCTCTGTTGATCCCTCTCTCTCTGTTGATCCCCTCTCTCTCTCTGTTGATCCCTCTCTCTGTTGATCCCCTCTCTCTGTTGATCCCTCTCTCTCTCTGTTGATCCCTCTCTCTCTCTCTGTTGATCCCTCTCTCTCTCTGTTGATCCCTCTCTCTCTCTGTTGATCCCCCTCTCTCTCTGTTGATCCCTCTCTCTCTCTGTTGATCCCTCTCTCTCTCTGTTGATCACTCTCTCTCTCTCTCTGTTGATCCTCTCTCTCTCTGTTGATCCCTCTCTCTGTTGATCCCTCTCTCTCTGTTGATCCCCTCTCTGTTGATCCCTCTCTCTCTGTTGATCCCTCTCTCTCTGTTGATCCCTCTCTCTCTGTTGATCCCTCTCTCTCTCTGTTGATCCCTCTCTCTCTCTGTTGATCCCTCTCTCTGTTGATCCCTCTCTCTCTCTCTGTTGATCCCTCTCTCTCTGTTGATCCCTCTCTCTCTGTTGATCCCTCTCTCTCTCTGTTGATCCCTCTCTCTCTGTCTGATCCCTCTCTCTGTTGATCCCTCTCTCTCTCTGTTGATCCCTCTCTCTCTCCCTCTCTCTCTGTTGATCACTCTCTGTTGATCTCTCTCTGTTGATCTCTCTCTCTCTCTCTGATCCCCTCTCTCTCTGTTGATCCCTCCTCTCTCTCTCTGTTGATCCCTCTCTCTCTCTGTTGATCCCTCTCTCTCTCTGTTGATCCCTCTCTCTCTCTGTTGATCCCTCTCTCTCTCTGTTGATCCCTCTCTCTCTCTGTTGATCCCTCTCTCTCTCTGTTGATCCCTCTCTCTCTGTTGATCCCTCTCTCTCTGTTGATCCCTCTCTCCCTCTCTCTCTCTGTTGATCCCTCTCTCTCTCTGTTGATCCTCTCTCTCTCTGTTGATCCCTCTCTCTGTTGATCCCCTCTCTGTTGATCCCTCTCTCTCTGTTGATCCCTCTCTCTCTCTGTTGATCCCTCTCTCTCTGTTGATCCCTCTCTCTGTTGATCCCTCTCTCTCTCTCTGTTGATCCCTCTCTCTCTGTTGATCCCTCTCTCTCTGTCCCTCTCTCTCTCTGTTGATCCTCTCTCTCTCTGTTGATCCCTCTCTGTTGATCCCTCTCTCTCTCTGTTGATCCCTCTCTCTCTGTTGATCCCTCTCTCTCTCTGTTGATCCTCTCTCTGTTGATCCCTCTCTCTCTGTTGATCCTCTCTCTCTGTTGATCCCTCTCTCTCTCTGTTGATCCCTCTCTCTCTCTCTGTTGATCCCTCTCTCTCTCTGTTGATCCCTCTCTCTCTGTTGATCCCTCTCTCTCTCTGTTGATCCCTCTCTCTCCCCTCTCTCTCTGTTGATCCCTCTCTCTCTCTGTTGATCCTCTCTCTCTCTGTTGATCCCTCTCTCTCTGTTGATCCCCCTCTCTCTCTGTTGATCCCCCTCTCTCTGTTGTTGATCCCTCTCTCTCTCTCTGTTGATCCCTCTCTCTCTGTTGATCCCTCTCTCTCTCTGTTGATCCCTCTCTCTCTCTGTTGATCCCTCTCTCTCTCTGTTGATCCCTCTCTCTCTCTGTTGATCCACTCTCTTGTTGATCCCTCTCTCTCTGTTGATCCCCTCTCTGTTGATCCCTCTCTCTCTCTGTTGATCCCTCTCTCTCTCTGTGTTGATCCCTCTCTCTCTCTGTTGATCCCTCTCTCTCTCTGTTGATCCCTCTCTCTGTTGTTGATCCCTCTCTCTCTCTGTTGATCCTCTCTCTCTCTCTGTTGATCCCTCTCTCTCTCTGTTGATCCCTCTCTCTCTGTTGATCCCTCTCTCTCTCTCTCTGTTGATCCCTCTCTCTGTCTCTGTTGATCCCTCTCTCTCTGTTGATCCCTCTCTCTCTCTGTTGATCCCTCTCTCTCTCTGTTGATCCTCTCTCTCTGTTGATCCCTCTCTCTGTTGATCCTCTCTCTCTGTTGATCCCTCTCTCTCTGTTGATCCTCTCTCTCTCTCTGTTGATCCTCTCTCTCTCTCTCTGTTGATCCCTCTCTCTGTTGATCCCTCTCTCTCTCTGTTGATCCTCTGTTGATCCCTCTCTCTCTGTTGATCCCTCTCTGTTGATCCCTCTCTCTCTGTTGATCCCTCTCTCTCTCTGTTGATCCCTCTCTCTCTCTGTTGATCCCTCTCTCTCTCTGTTGATCCCTCTCTCTCTCTGTTGGTCCCCTCTCTCTCTGTTGATCCCCCTCTCTGTTGATCCCTCTCTCTCTGTTGATCCCTCTCTCTCTCTCTGTTGGTCCCCTCTCTCTCTGTTGATCCCTCTCTCTCTCTGTTGATCACTCTCTCTCTCTCTGTTGATCCCTCTCTCTCTCTGTTGATCCCTCTCTCTCTCTGTTGATCCCTCTCTCTCTGTTGATCCTCTCTCTCTCTGTTGATCCCTCTTCTCTCTGTTGATCTCTCTCTCTGTTGATCCTCCTCTCTCTCTCTGTTGATCCTCTCTCTCTGTTGATCCCCTCTCTCTCTGTTGATCCCTCTCTGTTGATCCCTCTTCTCTGTTGATCCCTCTCTCTCTGTTGATCCCTCTCTCTCTGTTGATCCCAAATCTCTCTGTTGATCTCTCTCTGTTGATCCTCTCTCTCTCTCTGTTGATCCCTCTCTGTCTCTGTTGATCCCTCTCTCTCTTCTCTGTTGATCCTCTCTCTCTCTGTTGATCCTCTCTCTCTGTTGATCCCCCTCTCTCTCTCTGTTGATCCTCTCTCTCTGTTGATCCCTCTCTCTCTGTTGATCCCTCTCTCTCTCTGTTGATCCCTCTTCTGGGATCCCTTGTTGATCCCTCTCTCTCTCTGTTGATCCTCTCTCTCTCTCTCTGTTGATCCTCTCTTCTCTCTGTTGATCCCTCTCTCTCTCTGTTGATCCTCTCTCTCTCTCTCTCTGTTGATCCCTCTCTCTCTGTTGATCCCCCTCTCTTCTGTTGATCTCTCTGTTGATCCCTCTCTCTCTCTGTTGATCCTCTCTCTCTCTCTGTTGATCCCTCTCTCTCTCTGTTGATCCTCTCTCTCTCTGTTGATCCCCCTCATTCTGTTGATCCCCTCTCTGTTGATCCCTCTCTCTCTGTTGATCTCTCTCTCTCTGTTGATCCCTCTCTCTCTCTGTTGATCCCTCTCTGTTGATCCCCTCTCTCTCTGTTGATCCCTCTCTCTCTGTTGATCCCTCTCTCTCTCTGTTGATCCCTCTCTCTCTCTGTTGATCCCTCTCTCTCTCTGTTGATCCCTCTCTCTATGTTGATCCTCTCTCTCTCCCTCTCTCTGTTGATCCCTCTCTCTCTCTCTGTTGATCCCTCTCTCTCTCTGTTGATCCCTCTCTCTCTCTGTTGATCCCCTCTCTCTGTTGATCCCTCTCTCCCCCTCTCTCTCTGTTGATCCCTCCTCTCTCTCTGTTGATCCCTCTCTCTCTCTGTTGATCCCTCTCTCTCTCTGTTGATCCCTCTCTCTCTGTTGATCCCTCTCTCTCTCTCTGTTGGTCTCTCTGTTGATCCCTCTCTCTCTGTTAATCCCTCTCTCTCTCCCCTCTCTCTCTGTTGATCCCTCTCTCTGTTGATCCATCTCTCTCTGTTGATCCCTCTCTCTCTGTTGATCACTCTCTCTGTTAATCTCTGGTCTCTCTCTCTCTGTTGGTCACTCTCTCTCTGTTGGTCACTCTCTCTCTCTGTTGATCTCTCTCTCTCTGTTGATCACTCTCTCTCTCTGTTGATCCCTCTCTCTCTGTTGATCCTCTCTCTCTCTGTTGATCCTCTCTCTCTCTGTTGGTCCTCTCTCTCTCTGTTGATCACTCTCTCTCTCTGTTAATCCCTCTCTCTCTCTCTCTGTTGATCCCTCTCTCTCTCTGTTGATCCCTCTCTCTCTGTTGATCACTCTCTCTCTCTGTTGGTCATCCCTCTCTCTCTCTGTTGGTCACTCTCTCTCTCTCTCTGTTGGTCACTCTCTCTCTCTCTCTGTTGGTCACTCTCTCTCTCTCTCTGTTGGTCACTCTCTCTCTCTCTGTTGGTCACTCTCTCTCTCTCTCTGTTGGTCACTCTCTCTCTCTCTCTGTTGGTCACTCTCTCTCTCTCTCTGTTGTTCCCTCTCTGGGCAGCTCGCGGCTGGGTTTCCCTTTGTAGTCCACAATAGTTTTCAAGCTCTGCCACATCTGACTAGCGTCATAGCCGGTGTAGCAAGATTTAATCTTAGTCCTGTATTGATGCTTTACCTGTTTGATTGTTTGTCTGAGGGCATAGCGGCCTGTCATGTGCCTTTTACTGAGGAGTGGCTTCCATCTGGCCACTCTACGATAAAGGCATAATTGTTGGAGTGCTGCAAAGATGGTTGTCCTTCAGGAAGGTTCTCCCATCTCCACAGAGGAACTATGGAGCTCTGTCAGAGTGACCATTGGGTTCTTGGTCACCTCCCTGACCAAAGCCCTTCTCCCCTTATTGCTCAGTTTGGCCGGGCAGCCAGCTCTAGGAAGAGTGTTGGTGGTTCCTTCAACCTCAAGGCTTGGTTTTTGCTCTGACATGCACTGTCAACTGTGGGACCTTATAGAGACAGGTGTGTGCCTTTCCAAATCATGTCTTATCAATTGAATTTACCACAGGTGGCCTCAAATCAAGTTGTGGAAACATCTCAAGAATGATTAATGGAAACAGGATGCACCAAAGCTCAAATTTGGAGTCTCATAGCAAAGGGTCTGAATACTTATGTAGATTACATATTTCAGTTTATTTTTGTTTATATATTTGAAAAAAATTCGAAAAACCTATTTTTGCTTTGTCATTATGGGGGATTGTAATGTCATTATGGGGTATTGTGATGTCATTATGGGGTATTGTGATGTCATTATGGGCTATTGTGATGTCATTATGGGGTATTGTCATGTCATTATGGGCTAGTGTGATGTCATTATGGTAGTGGGGTGATGTCATTATGGGCTATTGATGATGTCATTGTGATGTCATTATGTGGTCATTATGGGCTATTGATGTCATTATGGGGTGGTGATGTCATTATGGGGTGTGATGTCATTATGGGTATTGTGATGTCATTATGGGGCTATTGTGATGTCATTATGGGGTATTGTGATGTCATTATGGGCTATGGATGTCATTATGGGCTATTGTGATGTCATTATGGGCTATTGTGATGTCATTATGGGGTATTGTGATGTCATTATGTGATGTCATTATGGGGTATTGTGATGTCATTATGGGGTATTGTGTGTTGATTGATGAGGGGCAAAAAACTGTTTCATCCAGTTTAGAATAAGGCTGTAACGTAACAAAGAAAGAGGGAAGGAGCCGTAATACTTTCCCAATGCACTGTAGCGAACCATTCCACATGAACATCACATAACACAGTCCTGAATCTCTGGTACATTAAACCACATGCCAGACGGGCACATGTAGAATAATTTAGTGATTTTATTACATAATCTCCCCTCTATGATCCATGATCCTCTCCTTAATCCTATCCTGTGTGTGTGTGTGTGTGTGTGTGTGTGTGTGTGTGTGTGTGTGTGTGTGTGTGTGTGTGTGTGTGTGTGTGTGTGTGTGTGTGTGTGTGTGTGTGTGTGTGTGTGTGTGTGTGTGTGTGTGTGTGTGTGTGTGTGTGTGTGTGTGTGTGTGTGTGTGTGTGTGATATCACAATCTCCTACAACAGATGGGTCTATCCCCTCCGTGCCAGCCCTGCGCAATCCGGTGGGCACTGGTGGGCACACACAGAGAGAAAAAATGGTATGCCCGTCCTTACTGAGGCTGCAGACATGTCTGCCTCATCGACTCTAACCGGATCCCTTCTCCGTATCCATCCATGCATAAAGATTCTCCACTCCTCAACGTCATCATAACAGCTTCATCATTCCAGTCCCTGACTTCCGTGTTACAATGTTATTATTTTGAATTTGTTTACATTTATGGGATTTTGTTTTTAGCTGCCATACAAATATATAAATAAATAAATGTGATGTGAGATGTATCATTCATGGTAGTGATGGTGAGATGCGTCTGGTAAATGACTTAGATGGTATGTAAATGTAATGTAGTGTGGTGAGATGGTAGTGTGGTGAGATGGTAGTGTGGTGAGATGGCATGGTTGTGATGTTAGTGTGGTGAGACGGTAGTGTGGTGAGATGGTAGTGTGGTGAGATGGCATGGTAGTGATGGTAGTGTGGTGAGATGGTAGTGTGGTGATGGTAGTGTGGTGAGATGGTAGTGTGGTGAGATGGTAGTGTGGTAGATGATGGTAGTGTGGTGAGATGGTAGTGTGGTGAGATGGTAGTGTGGTGAGATGGCATGGTAGTGATGGTAGTGTGGTGAGATGGCATGGTTGTGATGTTAGTGGGTGAGATGGTAGTGTGGTGAGATGGTAGTGTGGTGAGATGGCATGGTAGTGATGGTAGTGTGGTGAGATGGTAGTGTGGTGAGATGGTAGTGTGGTGAGATGGTAGTGTGGTGAGATGGTAGTGGTGAGATGGTAGTGTGGTGAGATGGTAGTGTGGTGAGATGGTAGTGTGGTGAGATGGCATGGTAGTGATGGTAGTGTGGTGAGATGGTAGTGTGGTGAGATGGCATGGTAGTGATGGTAGTGTGGTGAGATGGTAGTGTGGTGAGATGGTAGTGTGGTGAGATGGCATGGTTGTGATGGTAGTGTGGTGAGATGGCATGGTTGTGATGGTAGTGTGGTGAGATGGTAGTGTGGTGAGATGGTAGTGTGGTGAGATGGCATGGTTGTGATGTTAGTGTAGTGAAATGGCATGGTTGTGATGGTAGTGTGGTGAGATGGCATGGGTGAGATGGTAGTGTGGTGAGATGGCATAGTGTGATGGTAGTGAGATGGCATGGTTGATGGTAGTGTGGTGAGATGGCATGGTTGTGATGGTAGTGTGTAAGATGGCATGGTTGTGATGGTAGTGTAGTGAGATGGTATGGTTGTGATGGTAGTGTAGTGAGATGGCATGGTTGTGATGTTAGTGTAGTAAGATGGCATGGTTGTGATGGTAGTGTAGTGAGATGGCATGGTTGTGATGTTAGTGTGTTGAAATGGCATGGTTGTGATAGTAGTATGTGAGTTGGCATGCCTGGGAAGCACGAGTCTTTACCTCTGCTGATTGCTTCTGTCCCCATGGGTTTGTCCAATTAGCAAACAGGCCCCAAATCTTACTTCCTGATTCCTTTACAGACCCAAAGAGAACAAAAGAAACGTGTCATTTCGCTGCCTAGAAATGTGTGATAACGTGTCTTCAGAATGAATCAAAAAGTAACAATTCTTCTTGAGAGTGCTTACATTCTGCTCGTGTCACAGATTGAATTGGAGGCCTTTTGATTGGATCAAGTCAAATCAAATTTGATTGGTCATGAACATGTGTTTAGCAGATGTTTTTGCGGGTGTAGCAAAATGCTTGTGTTTCTAGCTACAACAGGGCAGTAATGGCTAACAAATAATATTTCACTATTTCACAACAATACACACAAATCCAATGTAAACAAATAGTATAAAGAATATGTAAATAATTGGACTAGCAATGTTGGAGTGGCATAGACTAAAATACAGTAGAATAGAAGACAAGTATACACATATTAGATGAGTAATGTGAAATGTGTAAACATTGAAGTGACCAGTGTCCCATTATTAAAGCGGCCAGTGATTTCAAGTCTATTTCTATAGAGCAGTAGTTGCCGTACCAGGCAGTGATGCAGCCTGACAGGATGCTCTCAATTGTGTATCTGTAAAGGTTTGTGAGGATTTTAGGTGCCAATCCAAATTTCTTCATCCACCTGCGTCACTGTTGTGTCTTCTTCACCACACTGTCCGTGTGGGTGGACCATTTCAGTTTGTCAGTGATATGTACGCTGTGGAACTTCTCCACATGTCGATGTGGAATAGGGCTCATATTATTCTATCATATTTAGCACAGGGTAACACTTGATGTCTTTTTCATGAGGAGGAGATGCTGTTCTCCTGTTTTGAAAGCCATTTGTTGTGTTGCATTGACACAGACGGTCTCTCCTTGGGCCTAGATACTCAACATGTCCACAGCTACAGATTAATCACACCGCTTTAACATCTCACTATTCCCTGCTGAGGCAGCGCTTAAAGTTTCTCAGTGCGAGAGAGAGATTAAGAGAGAGAGAGAGATAGAGAGAGAGAGAGAGAGAGAGAGAGAAGAGAGAGAGAGAGAGAGAGAGAGAGAGAGAGAGAGAGAGAGAGAGAGAGAGAGGGAGAGAGAGAGAGAGAGAGAGAGAGAGAGAGAGAGAGAGAGAGAGAGAGAGAGAGAGAGAGAGAGAGAGAGAGACAGAGACAGAGACAGAGACAGAGACAGAGACAGAGACAGAGACAGAGAGAGAGAGGGGGGACAGAGAGAGAGAGAGAGAGAGAGAGAGAGAGAGAGAGAGAGAGAGAGAGAGAGAGAGAGAGAGAGAGAGAGAGAGAGAGAGAGAGAGAGAGAGTCGAGTCGAGTCCTTAGCTACAGCACTATGAGGAAGCCTGGCATACAATACTTCTGGTACCAACCTAACCTTAACCCACCTATAACAGCTATCATACCAACCTAACCCTAACCCAGCTGTAATAGCTATCGTATCAACCTAACCTAACCCACCTGTAATAGCTATCATATCAACCTATTACTAACCTATTATAATAGCTATCATATCTACCTAACCTTAACCCACCTATAATAGCTATCATATCAACCTAACCTTAACCCACCTATAACAGCTATCATACCAACCTAACCCTAACCCACCTATAATAGGTATCGTACCAACCTAACCCTAACCCACCTATAATAGCTATCATACCAACCTAACTCTACCCCACCTATAATAGCTATCGTATTAACCTAACCCTCCTTCAGTTCTCCCTCCTCTCTCTCACCTCCCCGTCTCTCACATCTCCTTCTCCTCTCTCTCACCTCTCCTTCTCTCTCACACCTCTCCTTCTCTCTCTCACCTCTCCTTCTCTCTCTCAACTGTCCTTCTCTCTCTCTCTCTCACCTCTCCTTCTCTCTCTCTCTTAACTATCCTTCTCCTCTCTCTCAACTCTCCTCTCTCTCTCACCTCTCCTTCTCCTCTCTCACCTCTCCTTCTCTCTCTCAACTGTCCTTCTCTCTCTCTCACCTCTCCTTCTCCTCTCTCTCTTAACTATCCTTCTCCTCTCTCTCAACTCTCCTCTCTCTCTCACCTCTCCTTCTCCTCTCTCACCTCTCTTTCTCCTCTCTCAACACTCATTCTCCTCTCTCTCACCTCTCCTTCTCCTCTCTCTCACCTCTTCTTCTCCTCTCTCTCAACACTCCTTCTCCTCTCTCTCAACACTCCTTCTCCTCTCTCTCACCTCTCCTTCTCCTCTCTCTCCTCTCCTTCTCTCTCTCACCTCTCCTTATCCTCTCTCTCACCTCTCCTTCTCCTCTCTCTCAACTCTCCTCATCTCTCTCAACTCTCCTTCTCCTCTCTCTCAACTCTCCTTCTCCTCTCTCTCAACTCTCCTTCTCATCTCTCTCAACTGTCCTTCTCCCTCTCTCAACTCTCCTTCTCCTCTCTCTCACCACTCCTTCTCCTCTCTCTCAACACTCCTTCTCCTCTCTCTCACCTCTCCTTCTCATCTCTCTCAACACTCCTTCTCCTCTCTCTCACCTCTCCTTCTCCTCTCTCTCAACACTCATTCTCCTCTCTCTCACCTCTCCTTCTCCTCTCTCTCAACACTCATTCTCCTCTCTCACCTCTCCTTCTCTCTCTCAACACTCCTTCTCCTCTCTCACCTCTCCTTCTCCTCTCTCAACACTCCTTCTCCTCTCTCTCACCTCTCCTTCTCCTCTCTCTCAACACTCATTCTCCTCTCTCTCACCTCTCCATCTCCTCTCTCTCAACACTCATTCTCCTCTCTCTCACCTCTCCTTCTCCTCTCTCTCACCTCTCCTTCTCCTCTCTCTCACCACTCATTCTCCTCTCTCTCAACTCTCCTCTCTCTTTTCCTTCTCCTCTCTATCACATCCCCTTCTCCTCTCTCACTCAACTCTTCTCCTCTCTCTCTCTCCTTCTCCTCTCCACTCTCTCACACCTCTCCACTCTCTCACACCTCTGCTCTCTGTGAGGTGATCTGTCACGGCTTTTTTACTGGCAACCCCCACCAGGCAACTGCTTCCTTTTGTGCCCGGTTACAAACACAACTCACGCCCGCTGCTGTCAAACAGATTTCAGTTAACCCTGTCTCTGTCAACTATCCCTGGGAGCGGCTATCTCCTCTCTAGTACCACTGGCTGATCGCTGTTACACCAAAACTCCCTGCAAGTGCCACTGTCACACCAACCCCTGCTAGTACCTCTGACACATTGGTCTCTGGTGGGCCTTTCTCACCACAGTCCAGACTCCTCTTGCTTTCAGCTGGTGTAACTGAGTCAGGTTTGAAGGCCTCCTTGTTCGCACACACTTTTTCAGTTCTGCCCACAATCGAGACATGGGAGGCCATCTGGTGCTCAGAGGAGCAGAAAGTAGACAGGTAATGTGTGCGTGTGCATGTGAGTGTGTGTGTCTCTGTGTGTGTGTTTTTTCCCAGTGAAAGCCATGTAGACTTCAGTGTTCCAGACAGTAATGGAGGAGTGTGTACAGTTGAAGTCTCAACTTTACATACACCTTAGCCAAATACAATTAATCTCAGTTTTTCACAATTCCTGACATTTAATCCTAGTAAAAATTCCGTCTTAGGTCTGTTAAGATCACCACTTTATTTTAGGAATGTGAAATGTCAGAATAAGATAGAGAGAATGATTTATTTCAGTATTTATTTATTTCATAACATTCCCAGTGGATCCCTTTCCATACACTCAATTCATATTTGGTTGCATTACCTTTAAATGTTTTATCTTGGGTCAAACTTTCCAGGTAGCCTTCTCCTCTCGCTCAGCTTCCTTCTCAATCTCCTCTCCTTCTCTCTCTCAACTCTCCCATTCCTCCTGACAAAGCTGGTGTAACTGAGTCAGGTTTGAAGGCCTCCTTGTTTCTCATACGCTCTTTCAGTTCTGCCACAAATATTGTATAGGATTGAGGTCAGGGCTTTGTGATCCAACTCCAATGCCTTTACTTTGTTGTCCTTAAGCCATTTTGCCACAACTTTGGAAGTATGCTTGGGGTCATTGTCCATTTGGAAGACCCATTTGCTCTCTCAACCTTTAACTTCCTGACTGATGTCTTGAGATATTGCTTCAATATATCCAGATAATTTTCCTCCTCATGATGCCATCTATTTTGTGAAGTGCACCAGTCCCTCCTGCAGCAAAGCAACCCCACAACATGATGCTGCCACCCCTGTGCTTCTCTGTTGGGATGGTGTTCTTGGCAACCCCCGCCAAGCAACTCCCTTTTTCCTCCAAACACACACTCACGCCCGCTGCTGTCACACAGATGGTCATTATGGCCAAAAAGTTGTATTTTTGTTTGATCAGACTGGCTGACTGATTTCTGTCACACCAAAACTCCCTGCTAGTGCCACTGTCACATCAAGACCCCTGCTATTACCACTGTCACATTGGTCTCTGGAGGGCCTTTATCGACCACAGTCCCGACTCCTCTTTCTTTCAGCATCACCACAATAAAGAGACAAAAGAGAGATGGGAGGCCATCTGGTGCACAGAGGAGCAAAAAGTAGACAGGTAATGTGTGCGTGTGCATGTGAGTGTGTGTGTCTCTGTGTGTGTATTTTCCCAGTGAAAGCCATGTAGAGTTCAGTGTTCCAGACAGTAATGGAGGAGTATATATATAGATATAATATAAAAAAGAATCCTCGGTTTAGGAAAAGGTTATCTTTAGAAGAAGAAGGATGAATGAAGAATGAAGATGGATTCTAAAGTTCTTTTGAGAAGGATTCTAAAGTTCTTTTGAGAAGGATTCTAAAGTTATTTTGAGAAGGATTCTAAAGACCTTTGTCTAATACACAGAAAGTTGTTTATTCAGAGACAACACAATGTAGTTACGTTTCCGTCATGCATTAGAGTCATGAATGAACCCCTGTATAGCCAGTCCTGCTTAAATAAAAGTAAAAGTCTGTGTAGTGTCCAGTGCTCTTAATACACAAATTAGAAGAGATCAGATGACGGTACGACAGTTTGCCTACTGAAAAACAAGCCAGATAGTCATAATGGAACCTAGTGATAGCCTTCATAATGGAACCTAGTGATAGCCTTCATAATGTAACCTAGTGATAGCCTTCATAATGGAACCTAGTGATAGCCTTCATAATGTAACCTAGTGATAGCCTTCATAATGTAACCTAGTGATAGCCTTCATAATGGAACCTAGTGATAGCCTTCATAATGTAACCTGGTGATAGCCTTCATAATGTAACCTGGTGATAGCCTTCATAATGTAACCTAGTGATAGCCTTCATAATGTAACCTAGTGATAGCCTTCATTATGGAACCTGGTGATAGCCTTCATTATGGAACCTGGTGATAGCCTTCATAATGTAACCTGGTGATAGCCTTCATAATGTAACCTAGTGATAGCCTTCATAATGGAACCTAGTGATAGCCTTCATAATGGAACCTAGTGATAGCCTTCATAATGTAACCTAGTGATAGCCTTCATAATGGAACCTGGTGATAGCCTTCATAATGGAACCTAGTGATAGTCTTCATAATGTAACCTAGTGATAGCCTTCATAATGTAACCTAGTGATAGCCTTCATAATGTAACCTAGTGATAGCCTTCATAATGTAACCTAGCTATAGTCCTCAAAATGGAACCTAGTGACAGCCTTTCCTCATTGAATGGAACCTAGAGATAGCCTGTCCTCGTTAAATTAACATAGAGATAGCCTGTCCTCATTGAATGGAACCTAGAGGATGCCTGTCCTCATTGAATGAACATAGAGATAGCCTGTCCTCATTGAATGGAACCTAGAGACAGCCTGTCCTCATTGAATGGAACCTAGAGACAGCCTGTCCTCATTGAATTGAACCTTGTGACAGCCTGTCCTCATTGAATGGAACCTGGTGACAGACAGCCTTTCCTCATTGAATGGAACCTGGTGACAGCCTGTCTTCATTGAATGAACATAGAGATAGCCTGTCCTCATTGAATGGAACCTAGAGGATGCCTGTCCTCATTGAATGGAACCTAGAGATAGCCTGTCCTCATTGAATGGAACCTAGAGACAGCCTGTCCTCATTGAATGGAACCTAGAGATAGCCTGTCCTCATTGAATGGAACCTAGATACAGCCTGTCCTCATTGAATGGAACCTAGAGATAGCCTGTCCTCATTGAATGGAACCTAGTGACAGCCTGTCCTCATTGAATGGAACCTAGAGACAGCCTGTCCTCATTGAATGGAACCTAGAGACAGCCTGTCCTCATTGAATGGAACCTAGAGACAGCCTGTCCTCATTGAATGGAACCTAGAGACAGCCTGTCCTCATTGAATGGAACCTAGAGACAGCCTGTCCTCATTGAATGGAACCTAGAGATAGCCTGTCCTCATTGAATGGAACCTAGAGACAGCCTGTCCTCATTGAATGGAACCTAGAGACAGCCTGTCCTCATTGAATGGAACCTAGAGACAGCCTGTCCTCATTGAATGGAACCTAGAGACAGCCTGTCCTCATTGAATGGAACCTAGAGATAGCCTGTCCTCATTGAATGGAACCTAGAGATAGCCTGTTGGTGGTGTCCAGTGCTCTTAACACACAAAAGAGATCCCATCAGATAATGCTCTGGTGATCAGCCATAGAAATTGAGAAAGAAGGGAAAAAACTTGATCATTCGTTATATGAGATGTGTAGCCTTGAGGAGTAGAAGTCAAGGGCTGTGTGTAGCGTCCAGTGTTTATAGAACACAAGTCACGACATCAGATGATTTTATGACTGTTTGGTCATAGAAACAGAGAGAGAAGAGAGGAAGGTCCTGGGGGTTATTAGAAGTTATGATAATACTCATCGTTCTGCTAATGTGCCATCTGGAAAGCTGACAGCTGATTGGTCCTCTGACCCCACCTCGAGCCCCAGTGACCCAATGATTGACAAGGATACACCTGAGGGTGCCAGGAGCCCAATGTGCCTGTCCCAAACATAATGCTATTCCCAGTGTAGTACACTACTCTCGACCCTATGGGCCCTGGCCAACAGTAGTGCACTTTGTAGTGAATATGGTACCATTTGAGATGCAGAGAAGGCTATATGTCTCCATGATCATGCTCCTAATTCAACAAGCGTTACTTTATGTCTCTATAATCATGCTCCTAATTTGACAAGCATAACTTTGTCTCTATAATCATGCTCCTAATTCAACAAGCATAACTGTGTCTCTATAATCATGCTCCTAATTCAACAAGCATTACAACACGGCACCATTCTCTGTTCTTGCATTTTGGTGGAGTGGTTTGGGCGACAGTCAGACAGCCCTAAGTGTGTCTCTGTGTGTGTGTGTGTGTGTGTGTGTGTGTGTGTGTGTGTGTGTGTGTGTGTGTGTGTGTGTGTGTGTGTGTGTGTGTGTGTGTGTGTGTGTGTGTGTGTGTGTGTGTGTGTGTGTGTGTGTGTGTGTGTGTGTGTGTGTGTGTGCGTGCGTGCGTGCGTGCGTGCGTGCGTGCGCGCGTGCGTGTACACGAATATGCGTGTGTGTGTGTGTCTGTGTGTGTGTGTGTGTGTGTGTGTGTGTGTGTGTGTGTGTGTGTGTGTGTGTGTGTGTGTGTGTGTGTGTGTGTGTGTGTGTGTGTGTGTGTGTGTGTGTGTGTGTGTGTGTGCGTGTGCATGTGTGCATGTGTGTGTGCATGTGTGTGTGCATGTGTGTGTGTACACGAATATGTGTGTGTCTGTGTGTTTGCTTGCGTGCATGTTTGCTTGTGTGCATGTGTGTGTGTGTGTGTGTGTGTGTGTGTGTGTGTGTGTGTGTGTGTGTGTGTGTGTGTGTGTGTGTGTGTGTGTGTGTGTGTGTGTGTGTGTGTGTGTGTGTGTGTGTGTGTGTGTGTGTCTCTTGTCATAAGACATCCAGGACGAAGAGGAGGCGACACTCCAAACAGGATTTTACAAATGTAAAATGGAGATGATTCCATTCCAGGCATTTGCATTGTGCCTAGGGCTCATGTAAATTTTCGCAGCTTTTTGTTAAAAATCGCGCAACATTTCAGCGCCCTGCTACTCATGCCAGGAATATAGTATATGCATATGATTAGTATGTGTGGATAGAAAACACTCAGACGTTTATAAAACTGGTTAAATCACGGCTGTGACTATAACAGAACGTGTGTTTAATCAAAAAGTGCAGGAAAATCTGATCACTGAAAATGGGAAAATATATCCATGCGCCACTTCAACCAATTGTTAAAAGTGAACCACATTAAATGGGGCCGAGGTTGCAATACCTACAGCTTCCACACGATGTCAACAGTCTTGTCATTTGCCTACTATTTGTTTCTTGGTCAAACAGACGCAAAACAGCCACTTTCTTCCGGTCTCCAACCGGATATTTTGGTTGAGATTTACCCGGACATTATTTCCAGACGTACAGCTATAGAATATACATCGCCTCGTGATCAATATGATCGCTTATTAACGTTTACTAATACCTAAAGTTGCATTACAAAAGTATTTCAAAGTGTTTTGTGAAAGTTTATCGTTGACTTTTTTTATTTTAAAAAATGACGTGGGGGTTATCAAACTCAGTTTTTTCCTTGATTACACCGTCTTCATAGATCGATATCTAGGCTATATATGGACCGATTTAATCGAAAAAAGACCCAATGCTGATGTTTATGGGACATCTAGGAGTGCCAAGAAAGAAGCTTGTCAAAGGTAATGAATGTTTTATATTTTATTTCTGCGTTTTGGGTAGCGCCGGCTACCGCAAAATCTGTCGTGTTAGGTGACGTTGCAGTATTTTGGGGGTACATGCTATCAGATAATAGCTTCTCATGCTTTCGCCGAAAAGCATTTTACAAATCTGACTTGGTGGATAGATTCACAACGAGTGTAGCTTTAATTCACTACCTTGAATGTGTATTTTAATGAAAGTTTAATGAAAGTTTGAGTTTTATCAAAAACTATAGGTGGCGCTCTGAAATTCCGCTGAGTGATGTTCCTGCATGGGAACTGTAATCAGCGTCATCCTTAAGAAGTTAACGAAACCAACACAATAAAACACATTGTTTCTAAGAAACTGTAAAGAAAAATAAGATTATACGTATTTTAGTGTCTTCTATACGTCTCTTTCATTTTCCTCTCTATACGTAATTGATTTTAGTCCATTTAACTGCCCAGCAGTTCTCTCATTTGGTCCACAACAGCAGAACACAACAGTGTGACAGACAGAGAACAAGAAGCAGGGTCGTATTCAATAAGCACCAGACAGAGAACAAGAAGCAGGGTCGTATTCAATAAGCACCAGACAGAGAACAAGAAGCAGGGTCGTATTCCATAAGCACCAGACAGAGAACAAGAAGCAGGGTCGTATTCCATAAGCACCAGACAGAGAACAAGAAGCAGGGTCGTATTCCATAAGCACCAGACAGAGAACAAGAAGCAGGGTCGTATTCCATAAGCACCAGACAGAGAACAAGGAGCAGGGTCGTATTCAATAAGCACCAGACAGGGAATTTGTAAGTCGCTCTGGATAAGAGCGTCTGCTAAATGACTTAAATGTAAATGTAAATGTAACAAGAAGCAGGGTCGTATTCAATAAGCACCAGACAGAGAACAAGAAGCAGGGTCGTATTCCATAAGCACCAGACAGAGAACAAGAAGCAGGGTCGTATTCCATAAGCACCAGACAGAGAACAAGAAGCAGGGTCGTATTCAATAAGCACCAGACAGAGAACAAGGAGCAGGGTCGTATTCAATAAGCACCAGACAGAGAACAAGGAGCAGGGTCGTATTCAATAAGCACCAGACAGAGAACAAGAAGCAGGGTCGTATTCCATAAGCACCAGACAGAAGAAAACAAACAGCAAAATTGAAGGGATCTACACTACATGACCAAAAGTATGTGGACACCTGCAGATCAAACGGGGCGGCAGGGTAGCCTAGTGGTTAGAGCGTTGGACTAGTAACCGCAAGGTTGCAATTTCATATCCAAGAGTTGACAAGGTACAAATCTGTCGTTCTACCCTTGAACAGGCAGTTAACCCACTGTTCCTAGGCCGTCCTTGAAAATAAGAATTTGTTCTTAACTGACTTGCCTAGTTAAATAAAAAAACTTAAAAAATTAAAACATCTCATTCCAACATCATGGGCATTCATATGAAGTTGGTCCCCCCCTTTGCTGCTATAACAGCCTCTTGTCTTCTGGGAAGGCTTTCCACTAGATGTTGAAACATTGCTACGGGGACTTGCTTCCATTCAGCCACAAGAGCATTAGTGAGGTCGGACACTGATGTTGTGCGATTAGGCCTGGCTCGCAGTCGGCATTCCAATTCATCCAAAGGCTTTCGAGCAGGGTTAAGATCAGGGCTCTGTGCAGGCCAGTCAAGTTCTAGACAAACCATCTATGTATGGACTTCGCTTTGTGCACGGTGGCATTGTCATGCTGAAACAGGAAAGGGCCCTCCCCAAACTGTTGCCACAAAGTTGGAAGCACAGAATCATCTAGAACGTCATTGTGTGCTGTAGCGTTATGATTTCCCTTCATTGAAACTAAGGGGTCGAACCATGAAAAACAGCCCCAGACCAGTATACCTCCTCCACCAAATGTTACAGTTAGCACTATGCATTGGGGCAGGTAGCGTTTCTCCTGGCATCTGCCAAAACCAGATTTGTCCGTCAAACTTTCCCAATTAGAAACACTTGTTTTCATTTTCCATTGCAAAGCATTTTGCTGCGTCTAAAAATAAGTGACAGCAATGAATGCACCCCAGGGAACCAGCTAAAACAACCAGCTGATCGAACTGAATGGGGATTTAGCCTAACTGTTATTTATCCCTACTGTTACCTCTCTTTATTAGTATTATTGTTATATATTTACCATTGTAAACCAGGTAGTTTGAGCCCTGAATGCTGATTGGCTGACAGCCATGGTATATCAGACTGTATACCACGGGTGTGACAAAACATGTATTTTTACTGCTCTAATTACATTGGTAACCAGTTTAGAATAGCAGTAAGGCACCTCGGGGTTTGTGGTATATGACCAATATACCCCGGTTAAGGGTCTGTATCCAGGCCCTCTGCGTTGTGTCGTGTGTGAGAACAGCCCTTAGCCGGGGCATGTTGGCCATATACCACACTGTATCCAGGCCTTATTGCGTAATTCTACCTCGCTCCTAACTAGCCATCATTCACTTGGCTACTTGTATATAACAGTACAATGACATAGTATATTTAAGGCATATTCTGTACATGTTACAATATATCATTCTTGTTTATATTACTTTCTTTTTTTATTACTATATTCTCTACTATTTTTCTGTACATTTTTATTTCTGACATAGTTTTTGTATTTGTGACTGTTCTAGTTTTACTGCTTGTTTATACTGCTTTGTTGAGGAAGCTCTCAATAAGCATTTCATTGCACTGTTTACACTCTATCCTGTGCGTATGATGAATGAACTTAAATGAGATTTGATTTACTTCAGCGCCATCTGTTGACTGGTGGAAGCACTACTACGTTCAGACAGTAATTCATGGATAGATTGATAGGCTGTCTGGCCTCTCTGTGTGTACAGATGCACAGAGGGTAAAAACAGGACAATGTCATTCACTGCAGTCAATCTGTCATTCAGTTTAGAGTCAATCTGTCTGCACTGAAACGGAGTGACATCTGTTGTCAAAGGTTCAACAGCTAACTAGCAACAGAGAGAAAGCCAAAATCTGTAACTGACTCTTAGCTCTTACCCATAACCTTTACAAACCCTTAACCGTGTCCCTAACAATAACCCTAACTTAGACCTTCAGTCATTGTGCTAACACTGACTAACGGTGACTTACAAAACTACCCATCCTTCATACTGGATACAGTATCCATGAGTTCATCACTCTGGGGAAGTAGATCAAGGGCCTCATCGCCTGAGATCTACAGGACAGTAGATCTCCAGGAAGAGGGTTGGTCTGAAAACCCACAGGACGGTAGATCTCCAGGAAGAGGGTTGGTCTGAAAACCCACAGGACGGTAGATCTCCAGGAAGAGGGTTGGTCTGAAAACCCACAGGAAAGTAGATCTCCAGGAAGAGGGTTGGTCTGAAAACCCACAGGACGGTAGATCTCCAGGAAGAGGGTTGGTCTGAAAACCCACAGGACGGTAGATCTCCAGGAAGAGGGTTGGTCTGAAAACCCACAGGAAAGTAGATCTCCAGGAAGAGGGTTGGTCTGAAAACCCACAGGACGGTAGATCTCCAGGAAGAGGGTTGGTCTGAAAACCCACAGGAAAGTAGATCTCCAGGAAGAGGGTTGGTCTGAAAACCCACAGGACAGTAGATCTCCAGGAAGAGGGTTGGTCTGAAAACCCACAGGACGGTAGATCTCCAGGTGGTGGGTTGGTCTGAAAACTCACAGGACGGTAGATCTCCAGGAAGAGGGTTGGTCTGAAAACCCACAGGACGGTAGATCTCCAGGTGGTGGGTTGGTCTGAAAACCCACAGGACAGTAGATCTCCAGGAAGAGGGTTGGTCTGAAAACCCACAGGACGGTAGATCTCCAGGAAGAGGGTTGGTCTGAAAACCCACAGGAAAGTAGATCTCCAGGAAGAGGGTTGGTCTGAAAACCCACAGGACAGTAGATCTCCAGGAAGAGGGTTGGTCTGAAAACCCACAGGACAGTAGATCTCCAGGAAGAGGGTTGGTCTGAAAACCCACAGGACAGTAGATCTCCAGGAAGAGGGTTGGTCTGAAAACCCACAGGACGGTAGATCTCCAGGAAGAGGGTTGGTCTGAAAACCCACAGGACGGTAGATCTCCAGGAAGAGGGTTGGTCTAAAACCCATAGGACGGTAGATCTCCAGGTGGTGGGTTGGTCTGAAAACCCACAGGACGGTAGATCTCCAGGAAGAATGTTGGACTGAAAAACCACAGGATGGTAGATCTCCAGGAAGAGGGTTGGTCTGAAAACCCACAGGACGGTAGATCTCCAGGAAGAGGGTTGGTCTGAAAACCCACAGGACAGTAGATCTCCAGGAAGAGGGTTGAACTGAAAACTCACAGGACAGTAGATCTCCAGGAAGAGGGTTGGTCTGAAAACCCACAGGACGGTAGATCTCCAGGAAGAGGATTGGTCTGAAAACCCACAGAACGGTAGATCTCCAGGAAGAATGTTGGACTGAAAAACCACAGGATGGTAGATCTCCAAGAAGAGGGTTGGTCTGAAAACCCACAGGATGTTAGATCTCCAGGAAGAGGGTTGAACTGAAAACTCACAGGACAGTAGATCTCCAGGAAGAGGGTTGAACTGAAAACCCACAGGACGGTAGATCTCCAGGAAGAGGGTTGAACTGAAAACCCACAGGACGGTAGATCTCCAGGAAGAGGGTTGAACTGATAACCCACAGGACGGTAGATCTCCAGGAAGAGGGTTGAACTGATAACCCACAGGACGGTAGATCTCCAGGAAGAAGGTTGGACAGCCCTGGTCTATATAGCCCTTTTCCTGCATCGAAGACTCATATATTGAACACACATTCTCTATTATTATGTTATACAGAGAGATAATATTCTTTATACTATTATTATGTTATGCAGACATAATATTATTTATACTGTTATTATGATATACAGAGAGATAATATTCTTTATACTGTTATTATGATATACAGAGAGATAATATTATTTATACTGTTATTATGATCTACAGAGAGATAATATTCTTTGTACTATTATTATGCTATAGAGATAATATTCCTTATACAATAGTTATGATATACAGAGAGATAATATTCTTTATACCTGGTCAAGAGTGGACTTCACTTGACAACCATCTGGGGGACAGAGAAAGAGGAGAGAGGAGAATAAACTGACCATAGTGCAGTGGTCCCAAACTTGCTACACACAGGCCACCAAAAGGCTTGGCTTGTGGGCCTGATGTGGCTTGTGAGCCGGGAGTTTGAGACCACTACTTATGCAAAACGAATACATACTTTGGTAAAAAATGATATATCATGCATCAATACAGAACACATGGAGTGGAGGCCTCTCATCCCTCTATTGCACAGCAGATGTTGTTTCTCTAATGTTGTCATGCCCCTATTTCCCCACTAGATGGCGAAACTCAACTGGAAGACTGGACATCACCACACTGTAACTAGTGCACGGGGAAGAAAAGTGGTTTAAGAGTGTTGAACGAATACCAGGAAAAGAGTGTACCATGACATTCATTGAGTCTTAATATTTTACAAACAGTGGCCCTAAAAGCACCAAATTCAAAACGAGTTACTTGACCAAGTATAGTATCTAGCCAGGTCACCCTATAAATCAGTATTAGACGTCTGAGGACGTTGGGAGATTATGTGGAAACCAGCCACTAGGGGCAACAGTGAGTGCTGTTACCTTCAAGTATGAAGCGACGGAGGAGAGCGTTGAGGATTGTGGATGAGCAAAAGCATAAGCATCTGATTCCAAAGGTTGAGAGTAACATTAACTTAACCATTCGGAGTTAATGCTTAACCTTAAGAATTTGGCGCTAATGCCTGAACTTACAGTGCCTTGGGAAAGTATTCGGCCCCCTTGAACTTTGCGACCTTTTGCCACATTTCAGGCTTCAAACATAAAGATATAAAACTGTATTTTTTTGTGAAGAAGTTTAAAGCCGGATTTGAAAACAAAAAGATTTCCCAAGCTTTAAACATCCCAAGGAGCACTGTGCAAGCGATAATATTGAAATGGAAGGGGTATCAGACCACTGCAAATCTACCAAGACCTGGCCGTCCCTCTAAACTTTCAGCTCATACAAGGAGAAGACTGATCAGAGATGCAGCCAAGAGGCCCATGATCACTCTGGATGAACTGCAGAGATCTACAGCTGAGGTGGGAGACTCTGTCCATAGGACAACAATCAGTCGTATATTGCACAAATCTGGCCTTTATGGAAGAGTGGCAAGAAGAAAGCCATTTCTTAAAGATATCCATAAAAAGTGTCGTTTAAAGTTTGCCACAAGCCACCTGGGAGACACACCAAACATGTGGAAGAAGGTGCTCTGGTCAGATGAAACCAAAATTGAACTTTTTGGCAACAATGCAAAACGTTATGTTTGGCGTAAAAGCAACACAGCTCATCACCCTGAACACACAATCCCCACTGTCAAACATGGTGGTGGCAGCATCATGGTTTGGGCCTGCTTTTCTTCAGCAGGGACAGGGAAGATGATTAAAATTGATGGGAAGACAGATGGAGCCAAATACAGGACCATTCTGGAAGAAAACCTGATGGAGTCTGAAAAGACCTGAGACTGGGACGGAGATTTGTCTTCCAACAAGACAATGATCCAAAACATAAAGCAAAATCTACAATGGAATGGTTCAAAAATGAATGGCCAAGTCAAAGTCCAGACCTGAATCCAATCGAGAATCTGTGGAAAGAACTGAAAACTGCTGTTCACAAATGCTCTCCATCCAACCTCACTGAGCTCAAGCTGATTTGCAAGGAGGAATGGGAAAAAAATTCAGTCTCTCGATGTGCAAAACTGATAGAGACATACCCCAAGCGACTTACAGCTGTAATCGCAGCAAAAGGTGGAGCTACAAAGTATTAACTTAAGGGGGCTGAATAATTTTGCACGCCCAATTTTTCAGTTATTGATTTGTTAAAAAGTTTGAAATATCCAATAAATGTCATTCCACTTCATGATTGTGTCCCACTTGTTGTTGATTCTTCACACAAAAAATATAGTTTTATATCTTTATGTTTGAAGCCTGAAATGTGGCAAAAGGTTGCAAAGTTCAAGGGGGCCGAATACTTTCGCAAGGCACTGTACATCAAGGTCTCACAGTCTCACGTCAGAATTAGATGTTCATCCATCTTTCTCAAAATGTCACATATTGAAGTGTTTAAGATTAAGGTTAGACATTAAATTCTATTTTTTTGTTTAGGGTTACGTTTAGGCATTAACTCGGAAATCCTAAATTTAGGGATTAACTCTGAAAGGTTAATGTAAGGGTTAAGGTTTGGGATAGGCATAAAACAAACATTTCAATAACATCTTTGCATCGCTGGATTCAAACATGCAACCTTTTGCCCCAGAGGCAGAACGTATCGAGTTGAAGGCAACCGTGCTCACTGTTGCCCTCTAGTGTTCAATTTCCACGTAATCTCCCGATGTCCTCAGATTTGGATGGACGTCTAATATTGACTTGTATCAAGGGTGACCTGGCTGGAACTTAACCTTAACCTTAAACATTTTGAAATGTGACGTTTGACAAACATGGATGAATGTCTAATTCTGAAGTGAGACTGAGACCTGGTAGCAGCAGCTGAGTAATATGTTTACTTGAAAGAGTTGGCTCATAAATTACATATTAGATGACGTAGCCACTTAGCAGAACCTCCAACAGTTAGCTAATCTCTAAGACAAATTCAACTTCACAGCCACATTATACATTATATATCCAGTCATTAAATCTGGCATTTACTTCGCTCTCGACGGGAACCACTGAAATGGTTGTTTATAGTTCAAGCCTTGATTACACTATGATGATGAATCACAAGTAGGTAGTTTGGTATTGTGCACCAAGTGTGTGTGTGTGTGTGTGTGTGTGTGTGTGTGTGTGTGTGTGTGTGTGTGTGTGTGTGTGTGTGTGTGTGTGTGTGTGTGTGTGTGTGTGTGTGTGTGTGTGTGTGTGTGTGTGCGTGCGTGCGTGCGTGCGTGCGTGCGTGCGTGCGTGCGTGCGTGCGTGCGTGCGTGCGTGCGTGTAATGATAAATGCCATGACTGAACCGTTTAACATGTGAACGTACATGTATATATATTTTTTTTTTAAATAGACCATTCAACCAAATGTATTTATAACAATATGACGTGTGAAAGTCCCATTCATTCAGTTCCAAAAAGTTGCGTTATTGGAATTAACTCCACAATATAATAGCCACTGTACTAACAGGATCCCTGCACTGTCGACCACCTGTCAAGGTGGGGGTTATCATGCCTGTGCATACATGCCTGTGCATACATGCCTGTGCATACATGCCTGTGCATACATGCCTGTGCATACATGCCTGTGCATACATGCCTGTGCATACAGGGCCTTCGGAAAGGATTCAGACCTCTTCCCCTTTTCCACATTCTGTTAAGTTACAGCCTTATTCTAAAATGGATTCAATAAAATGTTTTCCTCAGCAATCTACATAATGACAAAGCAAAAACAGGGTTTTAGAAATGTTTGCAAATGTATTAAAAATAAAAACAGAAATACTTTATTTACATAAGTATTCAGACTCTTTGTTATGAGACTCGTAATTGAGCTCAGGTGGCTCCTTTGGTCATCCTTCAGATGTTTCTACAACTGGATTGGAGTCGACCGGTGGGAAAATTCCATTGGTTGGATATCATTTGGAAAGACACAATCCTGTCTATTTGGGTCCCACAGTTGACAATGGTATGTCAGAGCAAAAACCAAGTCATGAGGTCGAAGGAATTGTCCATAGAGCTCCGAGACAGGATTGTGTCGGGGCACAAATCTGTGGAAGGTTACCAGCATTGAAGGTCCCCAAGAACACAGTGGCCTCCATTCTTAAATGAAAGAAGTTTAGAACCACCAAGATTCTTCCTAGCGCTGGCCACCCGGCCAAACTGAGCAATCAGGGGAGGGAGGTGGTCAGGGAGGTGACTAAGAACCCTATGGGCACTCTGACAGAGCTCCAGACTTCCTCTGTGGAGATGGGAGAACCTTCCAGAAGGACAGCCATATCTGCAGCACTCCACCAATCATGCATTTATGGTAGAGTGGCCAGATGGAAGCCACTCCTCAGTAAAAGGCACATGACAGCCAACTTGGAGTTTGCCAAAAGGCCCCTAAAGACTCTCAAACCATAGGAAACAAGATTCTTTGGTCTGATTAAACCAAGATTGAACTCCTTAGCCTGAATGCCAAGCGTCACATCTGGAGGAAACCAGGCACCATCCCTACGGTGAAGGACAGTGGCGGCAGCATCATGCTGTGGGGATGTTTTTCAGCGTCAGGATCGAGGCAAAGACGAACGGAGCAAAGTACAGACAGATCCTTGATGAAAACCTGCTCCAGAGCGCTCAGGACCTGAGACTGGGGTGAAGGTTCAACTTCCAACAGGACAATGACCCTAAGCATACAGCCAATGCAGGAGTGGCTTCGGGACAAGTCTCTGAATGTCCTTGAGTGGCCCAGCCAGAGTCCGGACTTGAACCCGATCGAACATCTCTGGAGAGACCAGAGAATAGCTGTGCAGCAACACTCCCCATGGGCTTCCTGTGTGGGCTTCCTGTGTGGGCTTCCTGTGTGGACTCAGTGTTTGGGGCCTGCTCCCTAGAGCCTGGGAGCTGGCAGTGTGATAACTCTACTGCCTAAGCATGGTACAGCATAGGCCAGATTTTCACTGACTCCCACTCAGGGTCAATAGAGTATGTCTCTCTCAGCCAGGTCGGTATTGACGTCCATCCATGTCTGGGGACGTTGGGAGATGACATGTAAATTGACCACTAGGGGCAACAGTGAGCGCTGTTACCTTCAATAAGGTTTTGGTTTTGTCTGGGTGATGGAGATGGGGTCTTTTACTGGTCTCTCTACTTGTATTTTACTCCAGGTTGGTCTCCCTACTTGTCTTTTACTCCAGGTTGGTCTCTCTACCTGTATTTTACTCCAGGTTGGTCTCCCTTCCTGTCTTTTACTCCAGGTCGGTCTCCCTTCCTGTCTTTTACTCCAGGTTGGTCTCTCTACCTGTATTTTACTCCAGGTTGGTCTCTCTACTTGTCTTTTACTCCAGGTTGGTCTCCCTTCCTGTCTTTTACTCCAGGTTGGTCTCTCTACCTGTCTTTTACTCCAGGTTGGTCTCTCTACCTGTCTTTTACTCCAGGTTGGTCTCTCTACTTGTCTTTTACTCCAGGTTGGTCTCCCTTCCTGTATTTTACTCCAGGTTGGTCTCCCTTCCTGTCTTTTACTCCAGGTTGGTCTCTCTACCTGTCTTTTACTCCAGGTTGGTCTCTATACTTGTCTTTTACTCCAGGTTGGTCTCCCTACTTGTCTTTTACTCCAGGTTGGTCTCCCTTCCTGTATTTTACTCCAGGTTGGTCTCTCTACCTGTCTTTTTCTCCAGGTTGGTCTCTCTACCTGTCTTTTACTCCAGGTTGGTCTCTCTACTTGTCTTTTACTCCAGGTTGGTCTCCCTTCCTGTATTTTACTCCAGGTTGGTCTCCCTTCCTGTCTTTTACTCCAGGTTGGTCTCTCTACCTGTATTTTACTCCAGGTTGGTCTCTCTACCTGTCTTTTACTCCAGGTTGGTCTCTCTACTTGTCTTTTACTCCAGGTTGGTCTCCCTACTTGTCTTTTACTCTAGGTTGGTCTCCCTACTTGTCTTTTACTCCAGGATGGTCTCCCTACTTGTCTTTTACTCCAGGTTGGTCTCCCTACTTGTCTTTTACTCCAGGTTGGTCTCCCTACTTGTCTTTTACTCCAGGTTGGTCTCCCTACTTGTCTTTTACTCCAGGTTGGTCTCTCTCCCTACTTGTCTTTTACTCCAGGTTGGTCTCCCTATTTGTCTTTTACTCCAGGTTGGTCTCTCTTCCTGTCTTTTACTCCAGGTTGGTCTCTCTACCTGTCTTTTACTCCAGGTTGGTCTCTCTACCTGTCTTTTACTCCAGGTTGGTTTCTCTACTTGTCTTTTATTCCATGTTGGTCTCCCTTCCTGTATTTTACTCCAGGTTGGTCTCCCTTCCTGTCTTTTACTCCAGGTTGGTCTCTCTACCTGTATTTTACTCCAGGTTGGTCTCTCTACTTGTCTTTTACTCCAGGTTGGTCTCCCTTCCTGTCTTTTACTCCAGGTTGGTCTCTCTACCTGTATGTTATTCCAGGTTGGTCTCTCTACTTGTCTTTTACTCCAGGTTGGTCTCCTTCCTGTCTTTTACTCCAGGTTGGTCTCTCTACCTGTATTTTACTCCAGGTTGGTCTCCTACTTGTATTTTACTCCAGGTTGGTCTCCTTCCTGTCTTTTACTCCAGGTTGGTCTCTCTACCTGTATTTTACTCCAGGTTGGTCTCTCTACTTGTCTTTTACTCCAGGTTGATCTCCCTTCCTGTCTTTTACTCTAGGTTGGTCTCCCTACTTGTCTTTTACTCCAGGTTGGTCTCTCTACCTGTATTTTACTCCAGGTTGGTCTCTCTACTTGTCTTTTACTCTAGGTTGGTCTCCCTACTTGTCTTTTACTCCAGGTTGGTCTCTCTTCCTGTCTTTTACTCCAGGTTGGTCTCTCTACTTGTCTTTTACTCCAGGTTGGTCTCTCTACCTGTCTTTTACTCCAGGTTGGTCTCTCTACCTGTCTTTTACTCCAGGTTGGTCTCTCTACTTGTCTTTTACTCCAGGTTGGTCTCCCTTCCTGTATTTTACTCCAGGTTGGTCTCCCTTCCTGTCTTTTACTCCAGGTTGGTCTCTCTACCTGTATTTTACTCCAGGATGGTCTCTCTACTTGTCTTTTACTCCAGGTTGGTCTCCCTTCCTGTCTTTTACTCCATGTTGGTCTCTCTACCTGTCTTTTACTCCATGTCTTTTGTCTTTTACTCCAGGTTGGTCTCCTTCCTGTCTTTTACTCCAGGTTGGTCTCCCTACTTGTCTTTTACTCCAGGTTGGTCTCTCTACTTGTCTTTTACTCCAGGTTGGTCTCCCTTCCTGTATTTTACTCCAGGTTGGTCTCCCTTCCTGTCTTTTACTCCAGGTTGGTCTCTCTACCTGTATTTTACTCCAGGATGGTCTCTCTACTTGTCTTTTACTCCAGGTTGGTCTCCCTTCCTGTCTTTTACTCCATGTTGGTCTCTCTACCTGTCTTTTACTCCATGTTGGTCTCTCTACCTGTCTTTTACTCCAGGTTGGTCTCTCTACTTGTCTTTTACTCCAGGTTGGTCTCCCTTCCTGTCTTTTACTCCAGGTTGGTCTCTCTACCTGTCTTTTACTCCAGGTTGGTCTCTCTACCTGTCTTTTACTCCAGGTTGGTCTCTCTACTTGTCTTTTACTCCAGGTTGGTCTCCCTTCCTGTATTTTACTCCAGGTTGGTCTCCCTTCCTGTCTTTTACTCCAGGTTGGTCTCTCTACCTGTATTTTACTCCAGGTTGGTCTCTCTACCTGTCTTTTACTCCAGGTTGGTCTCTATACTTGTCTTTTACTCCGGGTTGGTCTCCCTACTTGTCTTTTACTCCAGGTTGGTCTCCCTTCCTGTATTTTACTCCAGGTTGGTCTCTCTACCTGTCTTTTTCTCCAGGTTGGTCTCTCTACCTGTCTTTTACTCCAGGTTGGTCTCTCTACTTTTCTTTTACTCCAGGTTGGTCTCCCTTCCTGTATTTTACTCCAGGTTGGTCTCCCTTCCTGTCTTTTACTCCAGGTTGGTCTCTCTACCTGTATTTTACTCCAGGTTGGTCTCTCTACCTGTCTTTTACTCCAGGTTGGTCTCCCTACTTGTCTTTTACTCCAGGTTGGTCTCCCTACTTGTCTTTTACTCTAGGTTGGTCTCCCTACTTGTCTTTTACTCCAGGATGGTCTCCCTACTTGTCTTTTACTCCAGGTTGGTCTCCCTACTTGTCTTTTACTCCAGGTTGGTCTCCCTACTTGTCTTTTACTCCAGGTTGGTCTCCCTACTTGTCTTTTACTCCAGGTTGGTCTCTCTCCCTACTTGTCTTTTACTCCAGGTTGGTCTCCCTATTTGTCTTTTACTCCAGGTTGGTCTCTCTTCCTGTCTTTTACTCCAGGTTGGTCTCTCTACCTGTCTTTTACTCCAGGTTGGTCTCTCTACCTGTCTTTTACTCCAGGTTGGTTTCTCTACTTGTCTTTTATTCCATGTTGGTCTCCCTTCCTGTATTTTACTCCAGGTTGGTCTCCCTTCCTGTCTTTTACTCCAGGTTGGTCTCTCTACCTGTATGTTATTCCAGGTTGGTCTCTCTACTTGTCTTTTACTCCAGGTTGGTCTCCCTTCCTGTCTTTTACTCCAGGTTGGTCTCTCTACCTGTATTTTACTCCAGGTTGGTCTCTCTACTTGTCTTTTACTCCAGGTTGGTCTCCCTTCCTGTCTTTTACTCCAGGTTGGTCTCTCTACCTGTATTTTACTCCAGGTTGGTCTCTCTACTTGTCTTTTACTCCAGGTTGATCTCCCTTCCTGTCTTTTGCTCTAGGTTGGTCTCCCTACTTGTCTTTTACTCCAGGTTGGTCTCTCTACCTGTATTTTACTCCAGGTTGGTCTCTCTACTTGTCTTTTACTCTAGGTTGGTCTCCCTACTTGTCTTTTACTCCAGGTTGGTCTCTCTTCCTGTCTTTTACTCCAGGTTGGTCTCTCTACTTGTCTTTTACTCCAGGTTGGTCTCTCTACCTGTCTTTTACTCCAGGTTGGTCTCTCTACCTGTCTTTTACTCCAGGTTGGTCTCCCTTCCTGTATTTTACTCCAGGTTGGTCTCCCTTCCTGTCTTTTACTCCAGGTTGGTCTCTCTACCTGTATTTTACTCCAGGATGGTCTCTCTACTTGTCTTTTACTCCAGGTTGGTCTCCCTTCCTGTCTTTTACTCCATGTTGGTCTCTCTACCTGTCTTTTACTCCAGGTTGGTCTCCCTTCCTGTCTTTTACTCCAGGTTGGTCTCCCTACTTGTCTTTTACTCCAGGTTGGTCTCCCTACTTGTCTTTTACTCCAGGTTGGTCTCCCTACTTGTCTTTTACTCTAGGTTGGTCTCCCTACTTGTCTTTTACTCCAGGATGGTCTCCCTACTTGTCTTTTACTCCAGGTTGGTCTCCCTACTTGTATTTTACTCCAGGTTGGTCTCCCTACTTGTCTTTTACTCCAGGTTGGTCTCCCTACTTGTCTTTTACTCCAGGTTGGTCTCTCTCCCTACTTGTCTTTTACTCCAGGTTGGTCTCCCTACTTGTCCTTTACTCCAGGTTGGTCTCCCTACTTGTCTTTTACTCCAGGTTCGTCTCCCTACTTGTCTTTTACTCCAGGTTGGTCTCCCTATTTGTCTTTTACTCCAGGTTGGTCTCCCTACCTGTATTTTACTCCAGGTTGGTCTCCCTACTTTTCTTTTACTCCAGGTTGGTCTCCCTTCCTGTCTTTTACTCCAGGTTGGTCTCCCTACTTGTCTTTTACTCCAGGTTAGTCTCCCTTCCTGTATTTTACTCCAGGTTGGTCTCCCTTCCTGTCTTTTACTCCAGGTTGGTCTCCCTACTTGTCTTTTACTCCTGGTTAGTCTCCCTTCCTGTATTTTACTCCAGGTTGGTCTCCCTTCCTGTCTTTTACTCCAGGTTGGTCTCTCTACCTGTATTTTACTCCAGGTTGGTCTCTCTACCTGTATTTTACTCCAGGTTGGTCTCTATCCCTACTTGTCTTTTATTCTATGTGGAGCCCATATTAATCCTGGTGATACGGTAAATCGGGCTGTATCAAGAAGTCCTCCAGGAACAGAAATTGAGAGAGGAAATGAAAATAATAGCAGCCATTTTGGAGCCGCCAACCTGCTTATGCACAATAGTAATTTAGTCCTTAAACAACAATAATAGATAGAGAAAATAAGAGTGCACTGGAGAATCTATCTATCTGACATGTTCTAGCGATCTAGCTCTCATCTCGTCAATATGTGTTTCTCTCTATCTTGCTCTCTCTCTCTCTCTCTCTCTCTCTCTCTCTCTCTCTCTCTCTCTCTCTCTCTCTCTCTCTCTCTCTCTCTCTCTCTCTCTCTCTTACTCTAGCCATTCTCTTCAACCCGTATGTTTCCCCTGGCTCTGTAAGACAGATGGGAAGCTAAGCCCTCTGCCATGTTAGTACACATCAGTCATTAACTGGTTCAGATACATCATAAAGTCGGCGCTCTAGCAATCAATGTAACTACTTTATAAAATCTATAAAAGGTATACTCCTGGTAATGTCTTAGTCTCTTTCTCTCTTCCCCACTTCCTTCCCCCATCCTTTTCTCCACTATATTCCTATCCTCAACACTCTATTTCTCCACATCCCCTCTCCCGTCCTCACTCCCCAACTCATCTCTCTCTTTATCTCCCCCTCCTACACTCTCCATCCCTCTAAGGGTGGCCATGCCTTATATTTACCCTCTTAATCTTCCCCTTCTGCCTCCTGTCTCCCTCCTCCTGCATCTTCCCTCTTTGCTCTTCCCTTCTGCCTCCTCCATCTTCCCTCTTTGCTCTTCCCTCCTTCCTCCTGTTTCCTCCCTCCTGTTTCCTCCCTCCCCCCTCCTCCCTCTTCCCTCTTGAAACCGTGATGGTTTGAGGGCCAGATTGGGAATTTAGCCAGGACACCAGGGTTAACACCCCTACTCTTACGATAAGTGCCATGGGATCTTTACTGACCTCAGAGAGTCAGGACACCAGGGTTAACACCCCTACTCTTACGATAAGTGCCATGGGATCTTTACTGACCTCAGAGAGTCAGGACACCAGGGTTAACAGCCCTACTCTTACGATAAGTGCCATGGGATCTTTACTGACCTCAGAGAGTCAGGACACCAGGGTTAACACCCCTACTCTTACAATAAGTACCATGGGATCTTTACTGACCTCAGAGAGTCAGGACACCAGGGTTAACAGCCCTACTCTTACATAAGTACCATGGGATCTTTACTGACCTCAGAGAGTCAGGACACCAGGGTTAACACCCCTACTCTTACAATAAGTACCATGGGATCTTTACTGACCTCAGAGAGTCAGGACACCAGGGTTAACACCCCTACTCTTACAATAAGTACCATGGGATCTTTACTGACCTCAGAGAGTCAGGACACCAGGGTTAACACCCCTACTCTTACGATAAGTACCATGGGATCTTTAATGACCTCAGAGAGTCAGGACACCCGTTTAATGTCCCATCAGAAAGACGGCACTACACACTCTAAATATGAGGGATCTTCAATCTGCATCAAATTCACATACAGACAATCTGTGTTTCTTAATGTCACTGGGGGTCCATAATCCTGTATGGAGTGTTACAGTGCTACAGTATCTATGTTCGGTGAGGGGGAGGAAGACAGGGTTGACATGAGTGTCCGTGTGTGAATATTACAATCCTCTGAGTAATGTGGTTTAGTTCACCAGTATGTTCGGAGGAATTGGGGTTTGAACGTGTGTGTGTGTGTTATATAGATCCATCTGTGTTTGTTGACATCACCGCGGGCTCTCTGGGTCCACCCGAGGTAGATGGTGTGTGTGTTGTGTTCACCTGGTGTCCCACATATAAATGACTTCCTGATTAGACCTTGATTAGATTCTGAATAGTCTGATTAGAAGGGACAGAAAGGAAACCAGAAGTGTCCTCCAGGACCACAAAGCAGCGTGTAAGATGGGCTACATCTACTGCTACTGCTCTCTGCACTACAGATACACATCATCTGTACATAGTAATAATGTAATGACATGTCATTTAGCAGACGGTTTTTCTTATGGTTGGCCCCAGCAGGAATCAAACTCACGACCCTGGCGTTGCAAGCGCCATGCTCAACCAACTGATCTACCTACACATGATCTATACTTGATCTATACATGTGATCTATACATGTGATCTACACGTGATCTACACGTTATCTACATGTGATCTACACATGAGCTATACTTTATCTACATGTGATCTACACATGATCTATACTTGATCTACATGTGATCTACACATGATCTATACTTGATCTACATGTGATCTACACAATCTACATGTGATCTACACATGATCTATACTTGATCTACATGTGATCTATATGTGATCTATACATGATAAATATCACAAGCTGTTGTTTGTAACATGTAATAAAACCCAGAGCATCCTGAATGTCAACTGTGTTGTCTAGTCAGACTGCTACTACAGCCACAGCCACAAGACTCTGCTGAATGTCAACTGTGTTGTCTAGTCAGACTGCTACTACAGCCACAAGACTCTGCTGAATGTCAACTGTGTTGTCTAGTCAGACTGCTACTACAGCCACAAGACTCTGCTGAATGTCAACTGTGTTGTCTAGTCAGACTGCTACTACAGCCACAAGACTCTGCTGAATGTCAACTGTGTTGTCTAGTCAGACTGCTACTACAGCTACAGCCACAAGACTCTGCTGAATGTCAACTGTGTTGTCTAGTCAGACTGCTACTACAGCTACAGCCACAAGACTCTGCTGAATGTCAACTGTGTTGTCTAGTCAGACTGCTACTACAGCTACAGCCACAAGACTCTGCTGAATGTCAACTGTGTTGTCTAGTCAGACTGCTACTACAGCTACAGCCACAAGACTCTGCTGAATGTCAACTGTGTTGTCTAGTCAGACTGCTACTACAGCTACAGCCACAAGACTCTGCTGAATGTCAACTGTGTTGTCTAGTCAGACTGCTACTACAGCTACAGCCACAAGACTCTGCTGAATGTCAACTGTGTTGTCTAGTCAGACTGCTACTACAGCTACAGCCACAAGACTCTGTTGAATGTCAACTGTTTTGTCTAGTCAGACTGCTACTACAGCCACAAGACTCTGCTGAATGTCAACTGTGTTGTCTAGTCAGACTGCTACTACAGCCACAAGACTCTGCTGAATGTCAACTGTGTTGTCTAGTCAGACTGCTACTACAGCCACAAGACTCTGCTGAATGTCAACTGTGTTGTCTAGTCAGACTGCTACTACAGCCACAAGACTCTGCTGAATGTCAACTGTGTTGTCTAGTCAGACTGCTACTACAGCCACAAGACTCTGCTGAATGTCAACTGTGTTGTCTAGTCAGACTGCTACTACAGCCACAAGACTCTGCTGAATGTCAACTGTGTTGTCTAGTCAGACTGCTACTACAGCTACAGCCACAAGACTCTGCTGAATGTCAACTGTGTTGTCTAGTCAGACTGCTACTACAGCTACAGCCACAAGACTCTGCTGAATGTCAACTGTGTTGTCTAGTCAGACTGCTACTACAGCTACAGCCACAAGACTCTGCTGAATGTCAACTGTGTTGTCTAGTCAGACTGCTACTACAGCTACAGCCACAAGACTCTGCTGAATGTCAACTGTGTTGTCTAGTCAGACTGCTACTACAGCTACAGCCACAAGACTCTGCTGAATGTCAACTGTGTTGTCTAGTCAGACTGCTACTACAGCTACAGCCACAAGACTCTGCTGAATGTCAACTGTGTTGTCTAGTCAGACTGCTACTACAGCCACAAGACTCTGCTGAATGTCAACTGTGTTGTCTAGTCAGACTGCTACTACAGCTACAGCCACAAGACTCTGCTGAATGTCAACTGTGTTGTCTTGTCAGACTGCTACTACAGCTACAGCCACAAGACTCTGCTGAATGTCAACTGTGTTGTCTAGTCAGACTGCTACTACAGCTACAGCCACAAGACTCTGCTGAATGTCAACTGTGTTGTCTAGTCAGACTGCTACTACAGCTACAGCCACAAGACTCTGCTGAATGTCAACTGTGTTGTCTAGTCAGACTGCTACTACAGCCACAAGACTCTGCTGAATGTCAACTGTGTTGTCTAGTCAGACTGCTACTACAGCTACAGCCACAAGACTCTGCTGAATGTCAACTGTGTTGTCTAGTCAGACTGCTACTACAGCCACAAGACTCTGCTGAATGTCAACTGTGTTGTCTAGTCAGACTGCTACTACAGCCACAAGACTCTGCTGAATGTCAACTGTGTTGTCTAGTCAGACTGCTACTACAGCCACAAGACTCTGCTGAATGTCAACTGTGTTGTCTAGTCAGACTGCTACTACAGCCACAAGACTCTGCTGAATGTCAACTGTGTTGTCTAGTCAGACTGCTACTACAGCTACAGCCACAAGACTCTGCTGAATGTCAACTGTGTTGTCTAGTCAGACTGCTACTACAGCCACAAGACTCTGCTGAATGTCAACTGTGTTGTCTAGTCAGACTGCTACTACAGCTACAGCCACAAGACTCTGCTGAATGTCAACTGTGTTGTCTTGTCAGACTGCTACTACAGCTACAGCCACAAGACTCTGCTGAATGTCAACTGTGTTGTCTAGTCAGACTGCTACTACAGCTACAGCCACAAGACTCTGCTGAATGTCAACTGTGTTGTCTAGTCAGACTGCTACTACAGCTACAGCCACAAGACTCTGCTGAATGTCAACTGTGTTGTCTAGTCAGACTGCTACTACAGCCACAAGACTCTGCTGAATGTCAACTGTGTTGTCTAGTCAGACTGCTACTACAGCTACAGCCACAAGACTCTGCTGAATGTCAACTGTGTTGTCTAGTCAGACTGCTACTACAGCCACAAGACTCTGCTGAATGTCAACTGTGTTGTCTAGTCAGACTGCTACTACAGCCACAAGACTCTGCTGAATGTCAACTGTGTTGTCTAGTCAGACTGCTACTACAGCCACAAGACTCTGCTGAATGTCAACTGTGTTGTCTAGTCAGACTGCTACTACAGCCACAAGACTCTGCTGAATGTCAACTGTGTTGTCTAGTCAGACTGCTACTACAGCCACAAGACTCTGCTGAATGTCAACTGTGTTGTCTAGTCAGACTGCTACTACAGCTACAGCCACAAGACTCTGCTGAATGTCAACTGTGTTGTCTAGTCAGACTGCTACTACAGCTACAGCCACAAGACTCTGCTGAATGTCAACTGTGTTGTCTAGTCAGACTGCTACTACAGCTACAGCCACAAGACTCTGCTGAATGTCAACTGTGTTGTCTAGTCAGACTGCTACTACAGCTACAGCCACAAGACTCTGCTGAATGTCAACTGTGTTGTCTAGTCAGACTGCTACTACAGCCACAAGACTCTGCTGAATGTCAACTGTGTTGTCTAGTCAGACTGCTACTACAGCCACAAGACTCTGCTGAATGTCAACTGTGTTGTCTAGTCAGACTGCTACTACAGCCACAAGACTCTGCTGAATGTCAACTGTGTTGTCTAGTCAGACTGCTACTACAGCCACAAGACTCTGCTGAATGTCAACTGTGTTGTCTAGTCAGACTGCTACTACAGCCACAAGACTCTGCTGAATGTCAACTGTGTTGTCTAGTCAGACTGCTACTACAGCCACAAGACTCTGCTGAATGTCAACTGTGTTGTCTAGTCAGACTGCTACTACAGCTACAGCCACAAGACTCTGCTGAATGTCAACTGTGTTGTCTAGTCAGACTGCTACTACAGCCACAAGACTCTGCTGAATGTCAACTGTGTTGTCTAGTCAGACTGCTACTACAGCTACAGCCACAAGACTCTGCTGAATGTCAACTGTGTTGTCTAGTCAGACTGCTACTACAGCCACAAGACTCTGCTGAATGTCAACTGTGTTGTCTAGTCAGACTGCTACTACAGCTACAGCCACAAGACTCTGCTGAATGTCAACTGTGTTGTCTTGTCAGACTGCTACTACAGCTACAGCCACAAGACTCTGCTGAATGTCAACTGTGTTGTCTAGTCAGACTGCTACTACAGCCACAAGACTCTGCTGAATGTCAACTGTGTTGTCTAGTCAGACTGCTACTACAGCTACAGCCACAAGACTCTGCTGAATGTCAACTGTGTTGTCTAGTCAGACTGCTACTACAGCCACAAGACTCTGCTGAATGTCAACTGTGTTGTCTAGTCAGACTGCTACTACAGCCACAAGACTCTGCTGAATGTCAACTGTGTTGTCTAGTCAGACTGCTACTACAGCCACAAGACTCTGCTGAATGTCAACTGTGTTGTCTAGTCAGACTGCTACTACAGCCACAAGACTCTGCTGAATGTCAACTGTGTTGTCTAGTCAGACTGCTACTACAGCTACAGCCACAAGACTCTGCTGAATGTCAACTGTGTTGTCTAGTCAGACTGCTACTACAGCCACAAGACTCTGCTGAATGTCAACTGTGTTGTCTAGTCAGACTGCTACTACAGCTACAGCCACAAGACTCTGCTGAATGTCAACTGTGTTGTCTTGTCAGACTGCTACTACAGCTACAGCCACAAGACTCTGCTGAATGTCAACTGTGTTGTCTAGTCAGACTGCTACTACAGCTACAGCCACAAGACTCTGCTGAATGTCAACTGTGTTGTCTAGTCAGACTGCTACTACAGCTACAGCCACAAGACTCTGCTGAATGTCAACTGTGTTGTCTAGTCAGACTGCTACTACAGCCACAAGACTCTGCTGAATGTCAACTGTGTTGTCTAGTCAGACTGCTACTACAGCTACAGCCACAAGACTCTGCTGAATGTCAACTGTGTTGTCTAGTCAGACTGCTACTAGTCAGACTGCTACTACAGCCACAAGACTCTGCTGAATGTCAACTGTGTTGTCTAGTCAGACTGCTACTACAGCCACAAGACTCTGCTGAATGTCAACTGTGTTGTCTAGTCAGACTGCTACTACAGCCACAAGACTCTGCTGAATGTCAACTGTGTTGTCTAGTCAGACTGCTACTACAGCCACAAGACTCTGCTGAATGTCAACTGTGTTGTCTAGTCAGACTGCTACTACAGCTACAGCCACAAGACTCTGCTGAATGTCAACTGTGTTGTCTAGTCAGACTGCTACTACAGCTACAGCCACAAGACTCTGCTGAATGTCAACTGTGTTGTCTAGTCAGACTGCTACTACAGCTACAGCCACAAGACTCTGCTGAATGTCAACTGTGTTGTCTAGTCAGACTGCTACTACAGCTACAGCCACAAGACTCTGCTGAATGTCAACTGTGTTGTCTAGTCAGACTGCTACTACAGCTACAGCCACAAGACTCTGCTGAATGTCAACTGTGTTGTCTAGTCAGACTGCTACTACAGCCACAAGACTCTGCTGAATGTCAACTGTGTTGTCTAGTCAGACTGCTACTACAGCCACAAGACTCTGCTGAATGTCAACTGTGTTGTCTAGTCAGACTGCTACTACAGCTACAGCCACAAGACTCTGCTGAATGTCAACTGTGTTGTCTTGTCAGACTGCTACTACAGCTACAGCCACAAGACTCTGCTGAATGTCAACTGTGTTGTCTAGTCAGACTGCTACTACAGCTACAGCCACAAGACTCTGCTGAATGTCAACTGTGTTGTCTAGTCAGACTGCTACTACAGCTACAGCCACAAGACTCTGCTGAATGTCAACTGTGTTGTCTAGTCAGACTGCTACTACAGCCACAAGACTCTGCTGAATGTCAACTGTGTTGTCTAGTCAGACTGCTACTACAGCTACAGCCACAAGACTCTGCTGAATGTCAACTGTGTTGTCTAGTCAGACTGCTACTACAGCCACAAGACTCTGCTGAATGTCAACTGTGTTGTCTAGTCAGACTGCTACTACAGCTACAGCCACAAGACTCTGCTGAATGTCAACTGTGTTGTCTAGTCAGACTGCTACTACAGCCACAAGACTCTGCTGAATGTCAACTGTGTTGTCTAGTCAGACTGCTACTACAGCTACAGCCACAAGACTCTGCTGAATGTCAACTGTGTTGTCTAGTCAGACTGCTACTACAGCTACAGCCACAAGACTCTGCTGAATGTCAACTGTGTTGTCTAGTCAGACTGCTACTACAGCTACAGCCACAAGACTCTGCTGAATGTCAACTGTGTTGTCTAGTCAGACTGCTACTACAGCTACAGCCACAAGACTCTGCTGAATGTCAACTGTGTTGTCTAGTCAGACTGCTACTACAGCTACAGCCACAAGACTCTGCTGAATGTCAACTGTGTTGTCTAGTCAGACTGCTACTACAGCTACAGCCACAAGACTCTGCTGAATGTCAACTGTGTTGTCTAGTCAGACTGCTACTACAGCCACAAGACTCTGCTGAATGTCAACTGTGTTGTCTAGTCAGACTGCTACTACAGCTACAGCCACAAGACTCTGCTGAATGTCAACTGTGTTGTCTAGTCAGACTGCTACTACAGCCACAAGACTCTGCTGAATGTCAACTGTGTTGTCTAGTCAGACTGCTACTACAGCTACAGCCACAAGACTCTGCTGAATGTCAACTGTGTTGTCTAGTCAGACTGCTACTACAGCTACAGCCACAAGACTCTGCTGAATGTCAACTGTGTTGTCTAGTCAGACTGCTACTACAGCTACAGCCACAAGACTCTGCTGAATGTCAACTGTGTTGTCTAGTCAGACTGCTACTACAGCTACAGCCACAAGACTCTGCTGAATGTCAACTGTGTTGTCTAGTCAGACTGCTACTACAGCTACAGCCACAAGACTCTGCTGAATGTCAACTGTGTTGTCTAGTCAGACTGCTACTACAGCTACAGCCACAAGACTCTGCTGAATGTCAACTGTGTTGTCTAGTCAGACTGCTACTACAGCCACAAGACTCTGTTGTCTTCTGTTGTTTCTGCCTCAGACTACTTTGTCACTTTCTACAATAGCACTTAGATGCTTCGGAGACCAAAACCGAAAGCATCACTTCCACTGTGTTCTACTGATCTTTACTGGAGAGTAAGAGAAAAGTAAGAGAGTAAAAGTATTGTTGACAGTGTTATGACAACCAGTGAACTTGGACAGTGAATATTCATTGTTCAAGTCTGAAGGTTGTCTGGCAGAGTTTAGTTTACCATCTGTGTTATCTGTCCTCTGATTGGTTTAGTTTACCATCTGTGTTATCTGTTCTCTGATTGGTTTAGTTTACCATCTGTGTTATCTGTCCTCTGATTGGTTTAGTTTACCATCTGTGTTATCTGTTCTCTGATTGGTTTAGTTTACCATCTGTGTTATCTGTTCTCTGATTGGTTTAGTTTACCATCTGTGTTATCTGTCCTCTGATTGGTTTAGTTTACCATCTGTGTTATCTGTTCTCTGATTGGTTTAGTTTACCATCTGTGTTATCTGTTCTCTGATTGGTTTAGTTTACCATCTGTGTTATCTGTCCTCTGATTGGTTTAGTTTACCATCTGTGTTATCTGTCCTCTGATTGGTTTAGTTTACCATCTGTGTTATCTGTTCTCTGATTGGTTTAGTTTACCATCTGTGTTATCTGTCCTCTGATGGGTTTAGTTTACCATCTGTGTTATCTGTCCTCTGATTGGTTTAGTTTACCATCTGTGTTATCTGTTCTCTGATTGGTTTAGTTTACCATCTGTGTTATCTGTTCTCTGATTGGTTTAGTTTACCATCTGTGTTATCTGTCCTCTGATGGGTTTAGTTTACCATCTGTGTTCTCTGTCCTCTGATTGGTTTAGTTTACCACCTGTCCTCCCTTTTTCTGTTACGTCATGTAACTGTTCCAGGTGGTAGTATGAACCTGGAATCACTAATAATTTGTTTGATGATTTCTCTGACAACTGGGGCATCAAAGACAGAGGTGTGGCCACTGGTCAGACACACACACACACAGATATAGAGACAGACACAGACATACTTCAAAAGGCTCATTGGGGCTCACGATAGAACACTTGATCAGCTGAAACGTTAGCGTATGCTACCCTGATGCAGTGAAAAATCAGAAAAGATATATTTATTTTATGAAGTAAGCAGGTAAGTGAGAGAGAATGAAAGACTAACACAGAGTAGGCCATCTACTGCATGTAAGGTCTGTATGCCAGATCCATACCAATACAAAAACTCAGCAGACTCACTGGTCTAGTGAGTGTCGGTTTTACATTTACATTACATTTAAGTCATTTAGCAGACGCTCTTATCCAGAGCGACTGCTTAATGGAGAGCTGAGGAGAGTCTGGTCTGGTCCTGGGTAGCCGATTAGACATGCAGTGACTATTGAGACCCTGTTACAGAGGTGTTACCGAGAGCCATAGCAACAAACCCCAGCTCACACACTGACAACATCAGTGGGTCCATTCACTGCATGTCACAACAACACTTGATGACAATGGGCCACGTTGGCAATTTAGCTTATTTAACACAATCCTGAAATGACATGAGGCTCGTTGATTGAACCTCAATTACCTCAAGTCATTGTGAAGGAATCAGAGTACTGAACAATATCCACAAGGAAGGAAAATCAACAACAGTGCAGTTCAGCAAAATCACTTAATCACTCAACCCTCCTGTTGATAGTCCCTGATACATATACATGTATTACACAGTACAAATATGGATTCATTCATTTTTTACAAAACCTTTTTTTTGTTGCATGAACAACTTATTTGTTTATTCATGCAGTATGGAACCGTGGACTACATGTACTTAAAGAAAGGTTGGACTTATGGTAGTTCAGAATGGGTACGATGAACGTACCCTTTTTCTATCTAGGCAATATGGAGCTTGGGGCTATTTAGACGTAATATCAGGTTTTGATTTAGGGGAAGGTGAAGATGGGTAAGGCTGACCTTTTTTCTATATGATTTCTTCTTTATTTAAATTGAAGATTGTAGAAATACCAAGGCTGTTTTTTTAGTTTGATATGATATGGCCTAATTGTAAAGGTCGGGTATATTACGAATTAAAAGCTGTTATATAGTGCGGCCCTTGTTCGCCGATGTGAATCGGAAGAACAATTAGCTCTTAAGATAAAACTGAATAACTATGAATATGAGGGCTAGGATATAGGATCGTATAATAAAAAAACCTGCCTAGGTTCTCTATTGGAATAGGTCTTTACGATCTTAAAATAATTGGTGGTATTACACTTTTACATTTAAAAACACATCTCAATATAAAAAATGTAAAGGATGCTTATTGTTCCGATACACACCGGCAAATGGAGTAGGTATTATTGTCTACAGGGTTGTTGTCTCCATTAGTGTGTGGTGGGCTGGTTAACACTGGGATAAACTGATTCAAGTTAACAGTAGAACTAACACAACAACTGGCTACTGGAAGCGCTTCTCTAAGTGTTATATTATATATTTTTATTTAAGTTAATTTATGCTACCTTTTTATATTTTTGATCCTAATGATATAGGCCTAGGTGTAAATGATAGGTGAAGTGATATAGCAACGACCCTGGAAAAACAAAATGTGTATGGGTGGAGAGAGGGTTGGTTTTACAGGATTACTCACTCTGGATTGTCAGTACTGCATGTATCCTTGGCTATCGTGCCATGACTGCGTCAGAGTCGATTGTAAGTTAAACTTGGGTATTCCTTTATGGGCAGTGTAATGCATAAAACATTACACTGCACTATTTTTCTCGGAATATAACAGGATATAATGTCTTGCATGTAATGGTGTCAGAAGGTGGGTGTAGCTGGTGCATGAAGTCAGGCGCAGGAGAGCAAAATGAGTGAGCAACGAACGTACTTTACTCAAAAATAAAAGGCACAAGGTAACAAATACACTTAACCAATAACAAAACGGTAAATATAACTCACCCGTCGAAAAACCAGCCATCATGTACCGAAATAAACCTAGAAACAATCACGCACAAAGGCATGAGGCAAACAGAGGGTTAAATTACATGAACATGTAATTGGGGAATGAAAACCAGGTGTGTAGAAAACAAAGACAAAACCAATGGAAAATGAAAGGTGGATCAGCGATGTCTAGAAGACCGATGACGTCGACCGCCAAATGCCGCCCGAACAAGGAGAGGTACCGGCTTCGGCGGAAGTCGTGACAAATGGACATTAAAAAAAGGACTGGTCTTGCGATATATTCAGATTGTTTTTTCTTCTATTTGTTTTTCACAAACAATTGAATCAAATGAACTGAGCAGGCTGGGCTGACATGTTGAGACTCAAAATATGAGCATGCATTTATAAGATTGTGTTATTATTTCTATTAATGTTATCTAATATTGTTACCATTTATTTTTTTCTGACAGTTTTCCATGTTATTTGGTCATGTCAGGTAAGACCTTGATGCAGACTGTGTGAAGTAACTGTGTTTCTTGTAACAACAGGGTCAGGGAAACTACAGGTCAAGGCAGGCAGGGGTAGATAATCCAGAGGAGAAGCAAAGGTACAGGACGACAGGCAGGCCCAGGTCTGTTATGCAGGTGAATGAGGACCCAAAAGCGACTTGGCGAAAACAGAGTCTTTAATCCAGTAAAGTAAATCTACAATCATAAAGCATAATTCCACTCGTAATGACGAGAACAGACTGGAGACTCGATCATAACTGCAGGTTGCCTCGGGAAGGCACGTGAACGTAGCAGACTCAGACACCTGCTCACCACGCAGCATCTGAGGGAAACACGACACGACAGGGCGATACACAGACACAGCACGGTGAACAAAAGACAAGGATCCGACAGGACAGGAACGGAAAACAAGGGAAGAAATAGGGACTCTAATCAGGGGAAAAGATAGGGAACAGGTGTGGGAAGACTAAATGATTGATTAGGGGGAATAGGAACAGCTGGGAGCAGGAACGGAACGATAGAGAGAAGAGAGAGAGGAAGGGAGAGAGAAAAAGGGGAACGAACCTAAAAAGACCAGCAGGGGGAAAACGAACAGAAGGAAAAGCAAAATGACAAGACAATATAAGACAAAACATGACAATACCCCCCCCACTCACCGAGCGCCTCCTGGCGCACTCGAGGAGGAATCCTGGCGGCAACGGAGGAAATCATCAATAAGTGAACGGTCCAGCACGTCCCGAGACGGAACCCAACTCCTCTCCTCAGGACCGTAACCCTCCCAATCCACTAAGTATTGGTGACCCCGTCCCCGAGAACGCATGTCCATGATCCTACGTACCTTGTAAATAGGTGCGCTCTCGACAAGGACGGGAGGGGGGAAGGAAGACGAACGGGGGTGCGAAGAAAGGGCTTGACACAGGAGACATGGAAGACAGGATGGACGCGACGAAGATGTCGCGGAAGAAGCAGTCGCACAGCGACAGGATTGACGACCTGGGAGACACGGAACGGACCAATGAACCGCGGAGTCAACTTACGAGAAGCTGTCGTAAGAGGAAGGTTGCGAGTGGAAAGCCACACTCTCTGGCCGCAACAATACCTTGGACTCTTAATCCTACGTTTATTGGCGGCTCTCACAGTCTGTGCCCTGTAACGGCAAAGTGCAGACCTCACCCTCCTCCAGGTGCGCTCACAACGTTGGACAAACGCTTGAGCGGAGGGAACGCTGGACTCGGCAAGCTGGGATGAGAACAGAGGAGGCTGGTAACCCAGACTACTCTGAAACGGAGATAACCCGGTAGCAGACGAAGGAAGCGAGTTGTGAGCGTATTCTGCCCAGGGGAGCTGTTCTGCCCAAGACGCAGGGTTTCTGAAAGAAAGGCTACGTAGTATGCGACCAATCGTCTGATTGGCCCTCTCCGCTTGACCGTTAGACTGGGGATGAAACCCGGAAGAGAGACTGACGGACGCACCAATCAAACGACAGAACTCCCTCCAAAACTGTGACGTGAATTGCGGGCCTCTGTCTGAAACGGCGTCTAACGGGAGGCCATGAATTCTGAACACATTCTCGATGATGATTTGTGCCGTCTCCTTAGCGGAAGGAAGTTTAGCGAGGGGAATGAAATGTGCCGCCTTAGAGAACCTATCGACAACCGTAAGAATCACAGTCTTCCCCGCAGACAAAGGCAGACCGGTAATGAAGTCTAGGGCGATGTGAGACCATGGTCGAGAAGGAATGGGGAGCGGTCTGAGACGACCGGCAGGAGGAGAGTTACCTGACTTAGTCTGCGCGCAGTCCGAACAAGCAGCCACGAAACGGCGCGTGTCACGCTCCTGAGTCGGCCACCAAAAGCGCTGGCGAATAGAAGCAAGAGTGCCTCGAACACCGGGATGACCAGCTAACTTGGCAGAGTGAGCCCACTGAAGAACAGCCAGACGAGTGGAAACAGGAACGAAAAGGAGGTTACTAGGACAAGCGCGCGGCGACGCAGTGTGCGTGAGTGCTTGCTTAACCTGTCTTTCAATTCCCCAGACTGTCAACCCGACAACACGCCCATAAGGAAGAATCCCCTCGGGATCAGTAGAAGCCACAGAAGAACTAAACAGACGGGATAAGGCATCAGGCTTGGTGTTCTTGCTACCCGGACGGTAAGAAATCACAAACTCGAAACGAGCGAAAAACAACGCCCACCGAGCTTGACGAGCATTAAGTCGTTTGGCAGAACGGATGTACTCAAGGTTCTTATGGTCTGTCCAAACGACAAAAGGAACGGTCGCCCCCTCCAACCACTGTCGCCATTCGCCTAGGGCTAAGCGGATGGCGAGCAGTTCGCGGTTACCCACATCATAGTTGCGTTCAGATGGCGACAGGCGATGAGAAAAATAAGCGCAAGGATGAACCTTATTGTCAGACTGGAAGCGCTGGGATAGAATGGCTCCCACGCCTTCCTCTGAAGCGTCAACCTCGACAATGAATTGTCTAGTGACGTCAGGAGTAACGAGGATAGGAGTGGACGTAAAACGTTCTTTTAGAAGATCAAAAGCTCCCTGGGCGGAACCGGACCACTTAAAACACGTCTTGACAGAAGTAAGAGCTGTGAGAGGGGCAGCAACTTGACCGAAATTACGAATGAAACGCCGATAGAAATTAGCGAAACCTAGAAAGCGCTGCAACTCGACACGTGACCTTGGAACGGGCCAATCACTGACAGCTTGGACCTTAGCGGAATCCATCTGAATGCCTTCAGCGGAAATAACGGAACCGAGAAAAGTAACGGAGGAGACATGAAAAGAGCACTTCTCAGCCTTCACGTAGAGACAATTCTCTAAAAGGCGCTGTAGAACACGTCGAACGTGCTGAACATGAATCTCGAGTGACGGTGAAAAAATCAGGATATCGTCAAGATAGACAAAAACAAAGATGTTCAGCATGTCTCTCAGAACATCATTAACTAATGCCTGAAAAACAGCTGGCGCATTGGCGAGACCAAACGGCAGAACCCGGTACTCAAAATGCCTAACGGAGTGTTAAATGCCGTTTTCCACTCGTCCCCCTCTCTGATGCGCACGAGATGGTAAGCGTTACGAAGGTCCAACTTAGTAAAGCACCTGGCTCCCTGCAGAATCTCGAAGGCTGATGACATAAGGGGAAGCGGATAACGATTCTTAACCGTTATGTCATTCAGCCCTCGATAATCCACGCAGGGCGCAGAGTACCGTCCTTTTTCTTAACAAAAAGAACCCCGCCCCGGCCGGAGAGGAAGAAGGCACTATGGTACCGGCGTCAAGAGACACAGATAAATAATCCTCGAGAGCCTTACGTTCGGGAGCCGACAGAGAGTATAGTCTACCCCGAGGAGGAGTGGTCCCCGGAAGGAGATCAATACTACAATCATACGACCGGTGAGGAGGAAGGGAGTTGGCTCGGGACCGACTGAAGACCGTGCGCAGATCATGATATTCCTCCGGCACTCCTGTCAAATCGCCAGGTTCCTCCTGAGAAGTGGGGACAGAAGAAATGGGAGGGATGGCAGACATTAAACACTTCACATGACAAGAAACGTTCCAGGATAGGATAGAATTACTAGACCAATTAATAGAAGGATTATGACATACTAGCCAGGGATGACCCAAAACAACAGGTGTAAAAGGTGAACGAAAAATCAAAAAAGAAATAGTCTCACTGTGGTTACCAGATACTGTGAGGTTAAAGGTAGTGTCTCAAATCTGATACTGGGAAGATGACTACCATCTAAGGCGAACATGGGCGTAGGCTTGTCTAACTGTCTGAAAGGAATGTCATGTTTCCGAGCCCATGCTTCGTCCATGAAACAACCCTCAGCCCCAGAGTCTATCAAGGCACTGCATGTAGCACCCGAACCGGTCCAGCGTAGATGGACCGACATAGTAGTACAGGATCTAGATGGAGAGACCTGAGTAGTAGCGCTCACCAGTAGCCCTCCGCTTACTGATGAGCTCTGGCCTTTACTGGACATGAATTGACAAAATGTCCATCAAATCCGCAATAGAGGCACAGGCGGTTGGTGATCCTCCGTTCCCTCTCCTTAGTCGAGATGCGAATACCTCCCAGCTGCATGGGCTCAGTCTCTGAGCCAGAGGAGGAGATGGTTGCGATGCGGAGCAGGGAAACACCGTTGACGCGAGCTCTCTTCCACGAGCTTGGTGACGAAGATCTACCCGTCGTTCTATGCGGATGGCGAGAGCAATCAAAGAGTCCACACTGGAAGGAACCTCCCGAGAGAGAATCTCGTCTTTGACCACTGCGTGGAGTCCCTCCAGAAAACGAGCGAGCAGCGCCGGCTCGTTCCAGTCACTAGAGGCAGCAAGAGTGCGAAACTCTATAGAGTAATCCGTTATGGATCGATCACCTTGGCATAGGGAAGCCAGGGCCCTAGAAGCCTCCCTACCAAAAACTGAACGGTCAAAAACCCGAATCATCTCCTCTTTAAAGTTCTGGTAATTGTTTGAACAATCAGCCCTTGCCTCCCAGATAGCTGTGCCCCACTCTCGAGCCCGGCCAGTAAGGAGTGAAATGACGTAAGCAACCCGAGCTCTCTCTCTAGAGTATGTGTTGGGTTGGAGAGAGAACACAATATCACACTGGGTGAGAAAGGAGCGGCACTCCGTGGGCTGCCCGGAGTAGCAAGGTGGGTTATTAACCCTAGGTTCCGGAGGCTCGGCAGGCCAGGAAGTAACAGGTGGCACGAGACGAAGACTCTGGAACTGTCCAGAGAGGTCGGAAACCTGAGCGGCCAGGTTCTCCACGGCATGGCGAGCAGCAGACAATTCCTGCTCGTGTCTGCCGAGCATGGCTCCTTGGATCTCGACGGCAGTGTTACGAGCGTCTGTAGTCGCTGGGTCCATTCTTTGGTCGGATCCTTCTGTTATGCAGGTGAATGAGGACCCAAAAGCGACTTGGCGAAAACAGAGTCTTTAATCCAGTAAAGTAAATCTACAATCATAAAGCATAATTCCACTCGTAATGACGAGAACAGACTGGAGACTCGATCATAACTGCAGGTTGCCTCGGGAAGGCACGTGAACGTAGCAGACTCAGACACCTGCTCACCACGCAGCATCTGAGGGAAACACGACACGACAGGGCGATACACAGACACAGCACGGTGAACAAAAGACAAGGATCCGACAGGACAGGAACGGAAAACAAGGGAAGAAATAGGGACTCTAATCAGGGGAAAAGATAGGGAACAGGTGTGGGAAGACTAAATGATTGATTAGGGAATAGGAACAGCTGGGAGCAGGAACGGAACGATAGAGAGAAGAGAGAGAGGAAGGGAGAGAGAAAAAGGGGAACGAACCTAAAAAGACCAGCAGGGGGAAAACGAACAGAAGGAAAAGCAAAATGACAAGACAATATAAGACAAAACATGACAAGGTCAGGCAGAGGTCGGTAATCCAGAGGTGGAGCGAAGGTACCGGACAGCAGGCAGGCTCAGGGACAGGCATAGTGGTCAGGCGGGCGGGTACAGGGTCAGGACAGGCAAGGGTCAAAAACGAGGAGGACGAGAAAAAGAGAGGCTGGGAGCTGACAGGACAAATGCTGGTAAGCTTGACAAACAAGACGAACTGGCACCGACAGACAGAAAACACAGGTATAAATACCCAGGGGATAAGTGGGGAAGATGGGCGACACCTGGAGGGGGTGGAGACAAGCACAAGGACAGGTGAAACAGATCAGGGCGTGACAAGTTAGTTCTCATAAGCACCCTCATAGATATTTATGTTATCATGGGACTGCCCATATTTCCCTCTGGCCAACGTCAATTGGCGGCCAAGGGTTTGTCTTAGTGACAACGGAAGGTGTCAAAATTCAAAGGTTTGGGGTCACTTAGAAATGTCGTGTTTTTTTAAAGAAAAACACATTTTGTGTCCATTAAAATAACATCAAATTGATCAGAAATACAGTTTAAACATGTTAATGCTGTAAATAACTATTGTAGCTAGAAACGGCTGATTTTGAATAGAATATCTACGTAGGCGTATAGAGGCCCATTATCAGAAACCATCACTCATTTTGTGTTAGCTAATCCAGGTTTTAGCATTTTAAAAGGCTAATCGATCATTAGAAAACCCTTTCGCAAGTATGTTAGCACAGATGAAAACTGTTGTCCGAATTAAAGAAGCAATATAACTGGCCTTCTTTAGACTAGTTGAGTATCTGGAGCATCTGTCAGGACCCGGTTACAAACCCGGGTCTCCGGAGTGAGAAACAGTCACTTAACCAACTGAGCCACGAATAGTCGGCAGAACCCAGAAGATGAGGCAGACACAGCAGTACTTGAGACGGTGTATTTAATGAAGTAAAAGTGAAGTTCTTCAGGAAAACATGTAACTCCACAACCTCAAAAGGAATCCCACAAGAACAAAGGCAATCCTCCAAGACAAAAAGGCAAATCCACAAGGTGGAAGGCAAAGCACAAAAAGCCTCAAAAGATACTCAAAAAACAAACAAACAAGAACAAAAAAAACAGAATTCCACGAGAGTCCATCGGGATCAAAAAGAGTTCTCAGAGTACTAGGGCTGGGTGCTAACATACAAACACAGAGCACAGAACTGAGGAAAACAAAGGGTTTAAATACAATCAGGGGAAACGAGACACAGGTGCAAATAATAAAGGGGATCAAGGGAAAACAAAAGGTCAAGGCACAATGGGGGCATCTAGTGACCAAAAACCGGAACAACCCTGGCCAAATCCTGACAGCATCAGCATTTGTTGGTTTGATTACAGGCTCAAAATGGCCAGAAACAAAGTACTTTCTTCTTAAACTCATCAGTCTATTCTCATTCTGAGAAATGAAGGTTATTCCATGAGAGAAATTGCCAAGAAACTGAAGATCTCATACAACGCTGTATACTACTCCCTTCACTGAACAGCGCAAACTGGTTCTAACCAGAATAGAATGAGGAGTGGGAGGCCCCTGCAAAAGCAGTTTAGGTCAAAAGATAAATAACGGAAATATAGGAAGTAACAGATGTTAATGGAAACTGTACGATAGAGGCACAAAATAGGTTAAATCAAATCAAAGTTGATTTGTCACGTGCTCCAAATACAACAGGTATTCATACAGGTAACCTTACAGTGAAATGCTTACTTATAGGCTCTAACCAATGGTGCGGGGAAAAAAGTGTGTGTGTGTGTGTGTGTGTGTGTGTGTGTGTGTGTGTGTGTGTGTGTGTGTGTGTGTGTGTGTGTGTGTGTGTGTGTGTGTGTGTGTGTGTGTGTGTGTGTGTGCGTGTGCGTGTGTGTGTGCGCGTGCGCGTGCGCGTGCGTGTGCGTGTGCGTGTGTGTGTGTGTGTGTGTGTGTGCGTGTGGGTAAGTAAAGAAATAAAACAACAGTAAAAAAAAACATTTGAAAAAAAGAGTAGCAAGGCTATATACAGACACCTGTTAGTCAGGCTTAATGAGGTAGTATGTACATGTAGGTATCGTTAAAGTCACTATGTATATATGATGAACAGAGAGTAGCAGAAGCGTAAAAAGAGTGGTTGGCGGGTGGTGGGACACAATGCAGATAGCCCGGTTAGCCAATGTGCGGGAGCACTGGTTGGTCGGGCCATTTAGGTAGTATGTACATGAATGTATAGTTAAAGTGACTATGCATATAAGATAAACAGAGAGTAGCAGCAGTGTAAAAGAGGGGTTGGGGGGGCACACATTTGGTTACCTATTCAGGAGTCTTATGGCTTGGGGGTAAAAACTGTTGAGAAGCCTTTTTGTCCTAGACTTGGCACTCCAGTACCACTTGCCATGCACTCCAGTACCACTTGCCATGCGGTAGTAGAGATAATTTTTAGGTCCTTCCTCTGACACCGCCTGGTGTAGAGGTCCTGGATGGCAGGCAGCTTTGCCCCAGTGATGTACTGGGCCGTACGCACTACCCTCTGAAGTGCCTTGCGGTCGGAGGCCGAGCAATTGCCATACCAGGCAGTGATGCAACCGGTGAGGATGGTTACGATGTTGCAGCTGTAGAACCTTTTGAGTATCTCAGGACCCATGCCAAATCTTTTTCGTTTCCTGAGAGGGAATAGGCTTTGTCGTGCCCTCTTCACGACTGTCTTGGTGTGTTTGGACCATTCTAGTTTGTTATTGATGTGGACACCAAGGAATTTGAAGCTCTCAACCTGCTCCACTACAGCCCCGTCGATGAGAATGGGGACGTGCTCGGTGCTCCTTTTCCTGTAGTCCACAATCATCTCCTTAGTCTTAGTTACGTTGAGGGATAGGTTGTTATTTTGGCACCACCCGGCCAGGTCTCTGACCTCCTCCCTATAGGCTGTCTCGTCATTGTAGGTGATCAGGCCTACCACTGTTGTATCATCAGCAAACTTAATGATGGTGTTGGAGACGTGCCTGGCCTTGCAGTCGTGGGTGAACAGGGAGAACAGGAGGGGACTGAGCACGCACCCCTGGGGAGCTCCAGTGTTGAGGATCAGTGTGGCAGATGTGTTGCTACCTACCCTCACCACCTGGGGGGCGGCCTGTCAGGAAGTCCAGGTTCCAGTTTCCGAGGGAGGTGTTTAGTCCCAGGATCCTTAGCTTGGTGATGAGCTTTGAGGGTACTGTCATGAAGTTGGCCTGGGGGTAGGTTTATGACAGTCATAAATACCTCTTACCCCCCCTTTTTCCTCTCTCTACCCTACTGAGGTTACATTTGCAAAACCCTTGGTTAACATTGAGATTCTGAGAACATCAGTAGGTAGGGGGAAATTAACTATATTCTGGTAATCCGAACAATGGAACATATGCGGTGGTACTTAATGAATATGATGTCAGTTCGGTTGTCATCTGAGACATTCTCATCAATGATAAGATGACAAACTCTACAGTGGAAAGTCTACACATCAGAGTTATCGGATTCACATGGAATTGTTGTTCAATTTAAATGTTTGAATATTAAATTATTTGTGATGGGATGAAATGTGATTTTAGCTTCTAAAATGTGAGATTTGGGTTTTCATAAGATAGGGCTTTGCTCAATCAGCGCCTGTGAAGGGACATGGGCTATAAAACCTTTCAAACACGCCCTCCTCTCCCTTCCTATATAAGCCCTTGATGACAATGTAACTTCCTGTTCCGATGATGTGAGGATGACGGTCCAATGTCATAATGGTTCAGATAATAACTACAGAACGAAGCCAACATCAGTGTGAGCTTGGTTGCGAATGGTATGAACTTTGAACTCTTATTCACTACAGAAGTGATACCTCCTAGCCGTTGAGTTAGCAACAGCAGATGCAACGAGGGTTAGGAAGGAACAGACAGAGTATCCCGTCTATCACCCAAAGACGTTACTACAACGTATCGAATTGACAACCAGAGGCATTATTCAAAGGACTCGGTTTGGCAACACGGCCTTCCATCTACCACCAACCTACCAAAGCGCAGCTCAGAGTAAATATTTATTGCATTTTCCTTTTCCAAATGGGTGGTAATTTGGAATGCATCAGATACTGTATTTACGATAGCACAGCTTCTCCCTGTGTCCCTCAGTCTTCCCGCTCTTTCACTCAAACCCAGCCCCTTTTCTTTTGTGTAACCAGATGTCATATCTGTTCCACCCGCTAGGGACGTTTTCCTTTATGACGTAATTTGTAATCAAGTTATGATTTAATTATGTGTATGTGTAATTCTGTGTGATTAGTTAGGTATTTAGTAAATAAATAATTAAACCCAATTTTGTGTTGCTGACTCAAATTGTTAGCCAGGGTTCGTGCAGATAACCAAGAATTAACAACTTTCAGATGAGACTGAATTAAGATGAGGATTGATATTGACTGCTATTGATGTAAAATATTACGAGGTCTTTAAGAGTTTATTCGGAAGATAACAGCTCTATAAATATTATTTTGTGTTGCCCGACTCTCTAGTTAATTACATTTACATGATTAGGTCAATCAGGTGATATTAATTACAGAGAAATTATTTTATAGAATAGCATGCCATATCACTTAATCCGGCATAGCCAAAGACACGACCTTACTATGGTGTTGAACGCTGAGCTGTAGTCAATGAACAGTATTCGCACATAGGTGTTCCTTTCGTCCAGGTGGAGAAAAAAAAGAGGAAAAACAAAAAGAAATGGAGGTACTTATTCAAGAATGATCAAGTTTAATGTATTACAAAAATGAAGGGAATTGGAATCTTCAACATAGGAATTCTACCAAAAATAATTTACAGAAACTCGTTACAAATGATGGAGTTATCCATTATTCACCAAATTATATTTTGAAAGAGGAAGCTAAATATTATTAACTAACTAGCTTGTTAATTAAACACACACAACAACAAAAAATACACACAGGTTAGAGCCTTCAGATACATACCCTTCAACAGAGCACATCGGGAACCACACACAGGTTAGAGCCTTCAGATACATACCCTTCAACAGAGCGCATCGGGAACCACACACAGGTTAGAGCCTTCAGATACATACCCTTCAACAGAGCACATCGGGAACCACACTTTAACTTTACGTTTTTATTTAATACAATTTAGAGTAAGGCTGTAACGTTAAAAAAATGTGGAAAAAGGGAAGAGGTCTGAATACTTTCCGAATGCACTATATGATAGCTGGCTAGCTTTAGCCTTTAGGTCGATGCTTGCTTGTTTTTCATATAAGCTCCCTGTCTGTTCTGGCAGTAAAGGAAGGCGGGAAGACAGCTAGCTAGTTAGCTAACTAACTAACGTTACTTGTTGGTGGCCCTTATTATAACTAACCTGGTAAAAGCTATCTAGCTGGAGCGAGGGTCAGGTAAGTAAGTAAGTAACGTTAAATAGTCACACAGCTTTTCCTTTGAAACTGCCAAAACATGTATTCTGTTGCAGCCCCTCCTCTCCACGCCTACACCTGGGCTGTGGTGGAGAAACACAGCTCTGACGAACTTTAGGATCTACTGCACAACATGTAGGCCTATGCTGCAAGCAGTGTACATTTGACCTCCTGGACTAAATCACGTTCTGAGGCGACACAGATAGGCTACGTTGGTGGGAGAACCGGACTGCTGAGTCTGGCCAGAGGTGTAGGCCTATTAGCTGTCCATGGTTCCAAAATGTTTTGGCCTCAAACTATGCACCAAAGTTACACCAGTAATGTTGAGGTACTGTCAACAAGCGTAATCCCTGTCCATGGTGCTGAAATTCTCTGCCTCAAAGTGTGTGCCAAAGTTACACCAGTAATGTTGAGGTACTGTCAACAAGCGTAATCCCTGTCCATGGTGCTGAAATTCTCTGCCTCAAAGTGTGTGCCAAAGTTACACCAGTAATATTGAGGTACTGTCAACAAGCGTAATCCCTGTCCATGGTGCTGAAATTCTCTGCCTCAAAGTGTGTGCCAAAGTTACACCAGTAATGTTGAGGTACTGTCAACAAGCGTAATCCCTGTCCATGGTGCTGAAATTCTCTGCCTCAAAGTGTGTGCCAAAGTTACACCAGTAATGTTGAGGTACTGTCAACAAGCGTAATCCCTGTCCATGGTGCTGAAATTCTCTGCCTCAAAGTGTGTGCCAAAGTTACACCAGTAATGTTGAGGTACTGTCAACAAGCGTAATCCCTGTCCATGGTGCTGAAATTCTCTGCCTCAAAGTGTGTGCCAAAGTTACACCAGTAATGTTGAGGTACTGTCAACAAGCGTAATCCCTGTCCATGGTGCTGAAATTCTCTGCCTCAAAGTGTGTGCCAAAGTTACACCAGTAATGTTGAGGTACTGTCAACAAGCGTAATCCCTGTCCATGGTGCTGAAATTCTCTGCCTCAAAGTGTGTGCCAAAGTTACACCAGTAATGTTGAGGTACTGTCAACAAGCGTAATCCCTGTCCATGGTGCTGAAATTCTCTGCCTCAAAGTGTGTGCCAAAGTTACACCAGTAATATTGAGGTACTGTCAACAAGCGTAATCCCTGTCCATGGTGCTGAAATTCTCTGCCTCAAAGTGTGTGCCAAAGTTACACCAGTAATGTTGAGGTACTGTCAACAAGCGTAATCCCTGTCCATGGTGCTGAAATTCTCTGCCTCAAAGTGTGTGCCAAAGTTACACCAGTAATATTGAGGTACTGTCAACAAGCGTAATCCCTGTCCATGGTGCTGAAATTCTCTGCCTCAAAGTGTGTGCCAAAGTTACACCAGTAATGTTGAGGTACTGTCAACAAGCGTAATCCCTGTCCATGGTGCTGAAATTCTCTGCCTCAAAGTGTGTGCCAAAGTTACACCAGTAATATTGAGGTACTGTCAACAAGCGTAATCCCTGTCCATGGTGCTGAAATTCTCTGCCTCAAAGTGTGTGCCAAAGTTACACCAGTAATGTTGAGGTACTGTCAACAAGCGTAATCCCTGTCCATGGTGCTGAAATTCTCTGCCTCAAAGTGTGTGCCAAAGTTACACCAGTAATGTTGAGGTACTGTCAACAAGCGTAATCCCTGTCCATGGTGCTGAAATTCTCTGCCTCAAAGTGTGTGCCAAAGTTACACCAGTAATGTTGAGGTACTGTCAACAAGCGTAATCCCTGTCCATGGTGCTGAAATTCTCTGCCTCAAAGTGTGTGCCAAAGTTACACCAGTAATGTTGAGGTACTGTCAACAAGCGTAATCCCTGTCCATGGTGCTGAAATTCTCTGCCTCAAAGTGTGTGCCAAAGTTACACCAGTAATATTGAGGTACTGTCAACAAGCGTAATCCCTGTCCATGGTGCTGAAATTCTCTGCCTCAAAGTGTGTGCCAAAGTTACACCAGTAATATTGAGGTACTGTCAACAAGCGTAATCCCTGTCCATGGTGCTGAAATTCTCTGCCTCAAAGTGTGTGCCAAAGTTACACCAGTAATGTTGAGGTACTGTCAACAAGCGTAATCCCTGTCCATGGTGCTGAAATTCTCTGCCTCAAAGTGTGTGCCAAAGTTACCACCACTTCCACTAGAAATGTTGGGGTTAACTAAAAATCTAAATAGTGGCCTCCTGTAAGAGCACAGCCTGGTGGACATGCTGCAAATCTGCCTGTCAAAAGTATCCACAGAGCTAAACAACTGTCTGAGATCTGGGTGCGTTAAACTCTGTCTGCAAGTATTAGTTCCTCAAATCTTCCTAAAGTCGCCACCAGTTACACCAAAAATGTTATGATTATGTTCACTAACCATCCAAAGCAGGATATATTTTAAAAATTGCCTTTTGTTTTCCATCTTCCTCTGATGTGCATAATGCATTTTAACAGCTTGTTCCACAGTAGTGACATTTGCTCAGATTGTCCCTGGACGTCCCATGCGCAAACATATGAATGTTCAGACTCAGATCTGAAAGGTCAAGTCATATTGATCCATGACAGAAGATGTCACGGTGCCGATCTCTAATGCTCTGTGGACAGACAGCGGCAGGAGACTGCCCAAATGTTGGAATCATGCTTAGCATTGTTTCTGGCTCCTCAAGTCACATGGTGCCCAGTGTCTTGATCCACTTGATAGTTTAACCAGAATGTTTTCGTTCTGTCATTTTTTAAATTAATTAATACATAAGTTATGTAATCATTACTGACTTAGTACATTCACAGTTGTTCATATTGTTAAGTTGTGTTATATTAATGTTTTACAAAAGCTGAAGTTTATACAGTAGCTTCATGTTTATTTTATTTTGCGCTCATATGTGAAGGTCTCCACCTGAACAGCGAAGGAGGTGGGTGTGGGTTGTGACTGAGGCTTGTTCAGAGTGCGTGGCCTAGTCGAGATGGAGGTCAGTTAGACAGACGCGCACTGTTGCAGACGGACATCTTACTGTTGAGTGTAACAGCCTTGAGTTTACCGTGGGTTCATACAGAGTTCACCGTTCAATGAATGCAGTGTAAGCTATTCAAAAGTCTTCTTCTCAACACCATCTGGGAGAGGGGCGTTCTTTTGAGACAAAGCTGAGGGTACAACTCAAATGCATCGTCTTAAACTATTTCGCTATTCACACAGCCAAGTTTGGTGCTCTTGAAAAAATGTGTTTGCACGCGGTTAAAATGACATTTTGTTTAATAACATTTGAACTCTATATCAGGGAGGTTAAAAGTAATGTATTTATTTTTGATAAGCGCACAACTGTCAAGGATGACGCCATATGTTTATTGTAACAGATAATAACCGGACATTTTAGACTTGGAATAATGGTCAAAGATCCTTGACAACTTCTGATGGGTACTGTTGTGGTGGGTTTTTCACAGTGACGTGAACAACTGTTGAATCTCTGAGGAAAACTATTTTATTCTCTCTCTGTCTCTGTGCTCTTCGTGATGAAACATATCACATTTTTTCTCTCTGCTCTCCATGAGGAAAACTGTCATATTTTTCTCTCTGGCTCTCTATCCTCACAGCCTCCAACTCTATTTCACCAGTTTCTATCCTGGACCATTTTTTATTTTCAACGATAAACCTAAAGAGACAGATGATGAGCAGTGTATAATTTGTTCCATAATAAAACGATGTGTCGCGTCCCTAACACCTGTTGAACGGTGATTATCCTACGTAATGGCTTTCCGGAGCGGCTGCTGTTGTGGCATCGGTCCCTTCAACGAGGATAACGCCAGGTTCCTTATGTTAGCTGTGTTCATAATCCTCTACCTCCTCTGCGGTGCCGCTGTCTTTTCAGCACTGGAACAGCCGATGGAAGCGGAGGCGAAGGAGCGCTGGGGGCAGCGGTTTGAACAGTTCAGCCAAAAGTATAACCTTAGCAAGAAAGAGCTGAACAACTTCCTGAGGAACTACGAGGAGGCGAACGTGGCTGGGATCCGCGTGGACACTATCAGACCTCGGTGGGACTTTACCGGTGCGTTCTACTTCGTGGGGACCGTGGTCTCGACCATAGGTGAGATTTGATGTACCCTATAGATCATATCATTATCACATATCATTATCACATATCACAACTTAATTGCCATGTAATATTGTCTAAAGTAAAAGTGTAACATATTATAAATGGCCAGTTGTTGACAATATTCTTCAGCTCTCCAAAACATGTAGATCTTAGCCTAATGTTCTTTTCAAATGATTTCTGTTTGCAGGGTTTCCTAACCATCTCCTAAATCAAATCAAATCCAATTTGAGCTTGGTAAACCCTTGTGTAGACTATAGGGATGTTATTATATTATGAATAGGCACCGTTCAATTATTCCAATACTAGAACAATCACAGCCAACTAAATTACGCTTCAATATGGATGTCCATCAAGTTCTAATTAGGCTTATTGTGTGTCTTGTAATTGGTGTGCATATGAAAATCTCTTCTATTAGTGCAGCCTTGAGTGCCAATTACTAGGAATCTCCTCCGCAGGCAAAGCAGGATCTCTCTCTCAGTCTGGGTGATATAAGACCCTGACTGTGATGCAAAACAAAAGCCTGGTGGGGAGGGCATGTTCATGACATGAGGGACATTCTTATCCCTGTTCTTTTGTAGCTAAGCAACACAGCTAAAGGCTTTAATGTCTCTTAATTTCTTTATTGCTTGTTAACAAATCAAATGGATTTGGACAAACTCAGCTAATGCATTTCTATTCAGTACTGAAATACTAAATACAGCACATTTATGTTCTGTAATTTAAAATAGAGTAGGATATATAACCATACTGCGTCCACTAGAGTAGGATATATATAACCACATTGCGTCCACTAGAGTAGGATATATATAACCATATTGCGTCCACTAGAGTAGGATATATTAACCATATTGCGTCCAGTAGAGTAGTACATATAACCATACTGCGTCCACTAGAGTAGGATATATAACCATACTGCGTCCACTAGAGTAGGATATATAACCATACTGCGTCCACTAGAGTAGGATATATAACCATATTGCGTCCACTAGAGTAGGATATATAACCATATTGCGTCCACTAGAGTAGGATATATAACCATACTGCGTCCACTAGAGTAGGATATATAACCATATTGCGTCCACTAGAGTAGGATATATAACCATATTGCGTCCACTAGAGTAGGATATATATAACCATATTGCGTCCACTAGTGTAGGATGTATAACCATACTGCGTCCACTAGAGTAGGATATATAACCATACTGCATCCACTAGAGTAGGATATATAACCATACTGCGTCCACTAGAGTAGGATATATAACCATACTGCGTCCACTAGAGTAGGATATATAACCATACTGCGTCCACTAGAGTAGGATATATAACCATATTGCGTCCACTAGAGTAGGATATATATAACCATATTGCGTTCAGTAGAGTAGGATATATAACCATACTGCGTCCACTAGAGTAGGATATATAACCATATTGCGTCCACTAGTGTAGGATATATAACCATATTGCGTCCACTAGAGTAGGATATATAACCATATTGCGTCCATTAGAGTAGGATGTATATAACCATATTGCGTCCACTAGAGTAGGATATATATAACCATATTGCGTCCACTAGAGTAGGATATATAACCATATTGCGTCCAGTAGAGTAGGATATATAACCATATTGCGTCCACTAGAGTAGGATATATATATCACCATATTGCGTCCAGTAGAGTAGGATATATAACCATACTGCGTCCACCAGAGTAGGATATATAACCATATTGCGTCCACTAGAGTAGGATGTATAACCATACTGCGTCCACTAGAGTAGGATATATAAACATACTGCGTCCACTAGAGTAGGATATATAACCATACTGCGTCCACTAGAGTAGGATATATAACCATACTGTGTCCAATGAGTAGGATATATAACCATACTGCGTCCACTAGAGTAGGATATATATCCATACTTCCACTAGGTAGGATATAAACCATACTGCTCCACTAGAGGGATATATAACCTGCGTCCACTAGAGTAGGATATATAACCATACTGCGTCCACTAGAGTAGGATATATAACCATACTGTGTCCACTAGAGTAGGATATATAACCATACTGTGTCCAATAGAGTAGGATATATAACCATACTGCGTCCACTAGAGTAGGATATATATCCATACTGCGTCCACTAGAGTAGGATATATAACCATACTGCGTCCAATAGAGTAGGTGCTTGCCTACGGAGCTGTGAGGGGAACGGCACCTCAGTACCTCCAGGCTCTGATCAGGCCCTACACCCAAACAAGGGCACTGCGTTCAACCACCTCTGGCCTGCTCGCCTCCCTACCACTGAGGAAGTACAGCTCCCGCTCAGCCCAGTCAAAACTGTTCGCTGCTCTGGCCCCCCAATGGTGGAACAAACTCCCTCACGACGCCAGGACAGCGGAGTCAATCACCACCTTCCGGAGACACCTGAAACCCCACCTCTTTAAGGAATACCTAGGATAGGATAAGTAATCCCTCTCACCCCCCCTTTAAGATTTAGATGCACTATTGTAAAGTGACTGTTCCACTGGATGTCATAAGGTGAATGCACCAATTTGTAAGTCACTCTGGATAAGAGCGTCTGCTAAATGACTTAAATGTAAATGTAAATGATATATAACCATACTGCTTCCAATAGAGTATGATATGTATTACCATACTGCGTCCAATAGAGTAGTATATATATATACTGCGTCCACTAGAGTAGGATATATATAACCATACTGCGTCCACTAGAGTAGGATATATAACAATATTGCGTCCAATAGAGTAGAATATATAACCATACTGCATCCAATAGAGTAGAATGTATATAACCATACTGCGTCCAATAGAGTAGGATATATATAACCATACTGCGTCCAATAGAGTAGGATATATATAACCATATTGCGTCCACAAGAATAGGATATATAACCACATTGCGTCCACTAGAGTAGGAAATATATAACCATATTGCGTCCACTAGAGTAGGATATATAACCATATTGCGTCCACTAGAATAGGATATATAACCATACTGCGTCCACTAGAGTAGGATATATAACCATACTGCGTCCAATAGAGTAGGATATATAACCATATTGCGTCCACTAGAGTAGGATATATAACCATACTGCGTCCAATAGAGTAGGATATATAACCATACTGCGTCCAATAGAGTAGAATATATAACCATATTGCGTCCACTAGAGTAGGATATATAACCATACTGCGTCCACTAGAGTAGAATATATAACCATATTGCGTCCACTAGAGTAGGATATATAACCATACTGCGTCCAATAGAGTAGGATATATAACCATATTGCATCCAGTAGAGTAGGATATATAACCATATTGCGTCCACTAGAGTAGGATATATATAACCGTATTGCGTCCAGTAGAGTAGGATATATAACCATACTGCGTCCACCAGAGTAGGATAAATAACCATATTGCATCCACTAGAGTAGGATATATAACCATATTGCGTCCAGTAGAGTAGTATATATAACCATACTGCGTCCACTAGAGTAGGATGTATAACCATATTGCGTCCAGTAGAGTAGGATATATAACCATACTGCGTCCACTAGAGTAGGATATATAACCATATTGCGTCCAGTAGAGTAGGATATCTAACCATATTGCGTCCACTAGAGTAGGATATTTAACCATACTGCGTCCACTAGAGTAGGATATATAACCATATTGCGTCCACTAGAGTAGGATATATAACCATACTGCATCCACTAGAGTAGGATATATAACCATATTGCATCCACTAGAGTCGGATATATAACCATATTGGGTCCACTAGAGTAGGATATTTAACCATACTGCGTCCACTAGAGTAGGATATATAACCATATTGCGTCCACTAGAGTAGGATATATAACCATATTGCGTCGAGTAGAGTCGGATATATATCCATACTGCATCCACTAGAGTAGGATATATAACCATACTGCGTCCACTAGAGTAGGATGTATAACCATATTGCGTCCAGTAGAGTAGGATATATAACCATACTGCGTCCACTAGAGTAGGATATATAACCATATTGCGTCCACTAGAGTAGGATATCTAACCATATTGCGTCCACTAGAGTAGGATATTTAACCATACTGCGTCCACTAGAGTAGGATATATAACCATATTGCGTCCACTAGAGTAGGATATATAACCATTTACATTACATTTACATTTAAGTCATTTAGCAGACACTCTTATCCACCATACTGCATCCACTAGAGTAGGATATATAACCATATTGCATCCACTAGAGTCGGATATATAACCATATTGGGTCCACTAGAGTAGGATATTTAACCATACTGCGTCCACTAGAGTAGGATATATAACCATATTGCGTCCACTAGAGTAGGATATATAACCATATTGCGTCGAGTAGAGTCGGATATATATCCATACTGCATCCACTAGAGTAGGATAAATAACCATATTGCGTCCACTAGAGTAGGATATATAACCATATTGCGTCCACTAGAGTAGGATATATATAACCATATTGCGTCCAGTAGAGTAGGATATATAACCACACTGCGTCCACTAGAGTAGGATATATAACCATACTGCGTCCAGTAGAGTAGGATATATAACCATATTGCGTCCAGTAGAGTCGGATATATAACCATACTGCGTCCACTAGAGTCGGATATATAACCATACTGCGTCCACTAGAGTAGGATATATATAACCATACTGCATCCACTAGCGTAGGATATATAACCATACTGCGTCCACTAGAGTAGGATATATAACCATATTGCGTCCACTAGAGTAGGATATATAACCATACTGCATCCACTAAAGTAGGATATATAACCATACTGCGTCCACTAGAGTAGGATATATAACCATACTGCGTCCAATAGAGTAGGATATATAACCATATTGCGTCCACTAGAGTAGGATATATATAACTATATTGCGTCCACTAGAGTAGGATGTATAACCATATTGCGTCCACTAGAGTAGGATATATAACCATATTGCGTCCAGTAGAGTAGGATATATAACCATACTGCGTCCACTAGAGTAGGATATATAACCATATTGCGTCCACTAGAGTAGGATATATAACAATATTGCGTCCACTAGAGTAGGATATATAACCATACTGTGTCCACTAGAGTAGGATATATAACCATATTGCGTCCACTAGAGTAGAATATATAACCATATTGCGTCCAGTAGAGTAGTATATATAACCATACTGCGTCCACTAGAGTAGGATGTATAACCATATTGCGTCCAGTAGAGTCGGATATATATCCATACTGCGTCCACTAGAGTAGGATATATAACCATATTGCGTCCAGTAGAGTAGGATATATAACTATACTGCGTCCACTAGAGTAGGATATATAACCATATTGAGTCCACTAGAGTAGGATATTTAACCATACTGCGTCCAATAGAGTAGGATATATAACCATACTGCGTCCACTAGAGTAGGATATATAACCATACTGCGTCCAATAGAGTAGAATATATATATAACCATACTGTGTACAATAGAGTAGGATATATATAACCATGCTGTGTCCAATAGAGTAGAATATATATAACCATATTGCATACAATAGAGTAGAATATATATAACTATACTGCGTCCAATAGAGTAGGATATATAACCATACTGCGTCCAATAGAGTAGGATATATATAAATATACTGTGTCCAATAGAGTAGAATATATATAACCATACTGGGTACAATAGAGTAGGATATATATAACCATATTGCGTCCACAAGAATAGGATATATAACCATATTGCGTCCACTAGAGTAGGATATATATAACCATATTGCGTCCACTAGAATAGGATATATAACCATATTGCGTCCACTAGAGTAGGATATATAACCATACTGCGTCCACTAGAGTAGAATATATAACCATACTGCGTCCAATAGAGTAGGATATATAACCATATTGCGTCCACTAGAGTAGGATATATATATCCATACTGTGTCCACTAAAGTAGGATATATAACCATACTGCGTCCACTAGAGTAGGATATATATCCATACTGCGTCCACTAGAGTAGGATATATAACCATACTGCGTCCACTAGAGTAGGATATATAACCATACTGCGTCCTCTAGAGTAGGATATATAACCATACTGCTTCCAATAGAGTAGGATATATAACCATATTGCGTCCAATAGAGTAGGATATATAACCATACTGCGTCCACTAGAGTAGGATAGATAACCATACTGTGTACAATAGAGTAGGATATATATATATATATATATAACCATACTGTGTCCAATAGAGTAGAATATATATAACCATACTGCGTACAATAGAGTAGAATATATATAACCATACTGCGTCCAATAGAGTAGGATATATAACCATACTGCGTCCAATAGAGTAGGATATATATAAATATACTGCATCCTCTAGAGTAGGATATATATAACCATACTGCATACAATAGAGTAGGATATATATAACCATATTGCGTCCACAAGAATAGGATATATAACCATATTGCGTCCACTAGAGTAGGATATATATATAACCATATTGCGTCCACTAGAATAGGATATATAACCATATTGCGTCCACTAGAGTAGGATATATAACCATACTGCGTCCAATAGAGTAGGATACATAACCATATGGCGTCCAGTAGAGTAGGATATATAAACATACGGCGTCCACTAGACTAGGACATATATCCATACTGCGTCCACTAGAGTAGGATATATAACCATACTGCGTCCACTAGAGTAGGATTATAACCATATTGCGTCCAATAGAGGAGGATATATATAAACATACTGCGTCCACTAGAGTAGGATTTTTAACCATACTGCGTCCAATAGAGTAGGATATATATAACCATAGTGTTTACAATAGAGTAGGATATATAACATACTGCATCCACTAGAGTAGGATATATAACCATACTGCATCCACTAGAGTAGGATATATAACTGTACTTCTTGTATACTCCAATAAGGGAACTAATGGATGCCCTGCACTGTGAATCCATTGATTTTTGGTGAAAGCCGAGAGGCAGCCAGAAATTGGAAGTAAATGGAGCGAGATGTTTTTTTACACCTGAGTGCCCATTGTTACTGACAACTCACAGGGAACAGAGAGAGCAGTCAAGGCCTGGACTAGATGAACTGGACTCATCATAGGATTCATCACGGCTTTGCTCTCTGTACATCAGTCCATAAGAGCCATGTGTGTGTGTCTGCATGTTTGTGCGTGTGTAACCCACAGGGAGAGTACAACCTGTAAATGTTTAGAGACAACGCTCACAATGGGCTGAAGGATCAGAAAGCTGGGCATTGTGTAGGCTGGAACGCTCACAATGGGCTGAAGGATCAGAAAGCTGGGCATTGTGTAGGCTGGAACGCTCACAATGGGCTGAAGGATCAGAAAGCTGGGCATTGTGTAGGCTGGAACGCTCACAATGGGCTGAAGGATCAGAAAGCTGGGCATTGTGTAGGCTGGAACGCTCACAATGGGCTGAAGGATCAGAAAGCTGGGCATTGTGTAGGCTGGAACGCTCACAATGGGCTGAAGTATCAGAAAGCTGGGCATTGTGTAGGCTGGAATGCTCACAGTGGACTGAAGGATCAGAAAGCTGGGCATTGTGTAGGCTGGAACGCTCACAATGGGCTGAAAGATCAGAAAGCTGGGCAATGTGTAGGCTGGAACGCTCACAATGGGCTGAAGGATCAGAAAGCTAGGCATTGGGTAGGCTGGAGCGCTAACAATGGACTGAAGGATCAGAAAGCTGGGCAATGGGCAGGCTGGAACGCTCACAGTGGACTGAAGGATCAGAAAGCTGGGCAATGGGCAGGCTGGAACGCTCACAGTGGGCTGAAGGATCAGAAAGCTGGGCAATGGGCAGGCTGGAACGCTCACAGTGGACTGAAGGATCAGAAAGCTGGGCAATGGGCAGGCTGGAACGCTCACAATGGACTGAAGGATCAGAAGGCTGGGCAATGGGCAGGCTGGAATGCGCACAATGGGCTGAAGGATCAGAAAGCTGGACATTGGGCAGGCTGGAACGTTCACAGTGGACTGAAGGATCAGAAAGCTGGACAATGGGCAGGCTGGAACGCTCACAATGGGCTGAAGAATCAGAAAGCTGGGCAATGGGCAGGCTGGAACGCTCACAATGGGCTGAAGGATCAGAAAGCTGGGCAATGGGCAGGCTGGAACGCTCACAATGGGCTGAAGGATCAGAAAGCTGGGCAATGGGCAGGCTGGAACGCTCACAATGGACTGAAGGATCAGAAAGCTGGGCAATGGGCAGGCTGGAACGCTCACAATGGGCTGAAGGATCAGAAAGCTGGGCAATGGGCAGGCTGGACCGCTCACAATGGGCTGAAGGATCAGAAAGCTGGGCAATGGGCAGGCTGGAACGCTCACAATGGGCTGAAGGATCAGAAAGCTGGGCAATGGGCAGGCTGTAATGCTCACAATGGACTGAAGGATCAGAAAGCTGGGCAATGGGCAGGCTGGAATGCTCACAGTGGACTGAAGGATCAGAAAGCTGGGCATTGGGCTGGAACGTTCACAGACAGACGACATAGTGTACATGTAAAGCAGTCAGTTTCTGTAAACTATTACAATCACGGTCAAAGGATAGGTAAATGTCTATAGTCTGAAAAGGCACACTATTATCTAGTGCACTGCTTTGGACCAGAGCCACACAGGGAATAGGGTGTCATTTCAGACATATCCTATATCCCTGTAAACCTTGAAGACTGGCTGTGAATACTTATACATGTTTTACATGAACAGGGCAATGTTCTCAAATCTTTCATATGCCAAGTCAATGACTTAAAAATGAATCATCACGAATGACAAAAAAAACATTGTACAGCTTTGAAATGATGGTATTGATTCTCCTCCACTGGGCTGAAAGATGACATTCCTAGAGTGCAATGGAGTGGTGGGCCTGGAGCGAGAATGAGAGAAGAAGTGAGAAAAGAGAGCTGGAGTGAGTGAGAAATAAAATGTGTGCGTGTGTGATACTTGTATTTGGGGACTGTGTCATGTGAGCTATGCTGTATCTGATAAGGTGCTTTTCCACCTGTCTGTGAAAGCTGGCAGTAAACAATATGCTCAGATTGACTGGTTTATCATTGTAAAGAAACAGGATCTTTCAAAATAATTTATCTAAACAAAATACTCAGTTCAGTGTGATCCAGTTTCGTTTGTCACACTATGCTATCAGTAATGTATCTATGCAACAATGTAATGGCTAATAAATACAAGCAAAAACATCATTATTAGCTTTGACCAATATTCTTTTCATTCCGTTTTCTTAATAATCACATATTCCTCCATCTTGTTTTCCAGGGTTTGGGATGACCACGCCAGCGACGATCGGTGGTAAGATCTTCCTCATCTTCTACGGACTCATCGGCTGTGCCGCCACCATCTTGTTCTTCAACCTCTTCCTGGAGCGTGTCATCACCGTCATCGCCTTCGTCCTCAAGTTCTGTCATGAGCGCCGCCGCCGCAAGGCCATGCTTCCCCAAAATGGCTGCCGACGCCTCTCTGAGGGCAGCGGTGGGGGAGGGAGAGGTGGCAGGGGGGAGGGTCTAGCTGGGTGGAAGCCTTCAGTATACTGTGTTATGCTGATCCTTGGCGCCGCTGCCATCTTGGTTTCCTGCTGCGCCTCAGCAATGTACTCTGCTGTAGAAGGCTGGGCGTATCTAGACTCTCTGTACTTTTGCTTTGTGGCGTTCAGCACCATCGGGTTCGGTGACGTGGTGAGCAGCCAACGGTTGGAGTACGAGGAGGGGAACGTGAACCAGGCGGCCTACCGGCTGGGCAACTTCCTGTTTATACTGACAGGCGTCTGCTGTATTTACTCACTGTTCAACGTCATCTCCATCGTCATCAAACAGGTGGGATTATTATTATTGTGTGATTGGATGGTTTTCATCGATGAATCCGTTTTATTATGTCGAGTGACTCAAGCCCATGGTTGTGCTAGCTTGCCAACTCCATTGTACTTAGAGTGAGTTTGGAAATTCACTCTGGGCGCAGAATAAGTGCTGAATTTACAAATGCTCAACACCCGCTGAATTTGACCGGTGTCAGTAAACATAATGAAACTGTTGCCAGCAGCACAGGTACAGTCACCAACGCTCTAGATAACATGAAAACAGCCCAATCAGTTCTGCTAGGGTGAGTGAAATGGTCAGAGTGAGGTGTTCTCTCAAGCCAATTTACGAACACAAACTGTTTGTCATGACAATACCATAAACACTTGGCAAGAGAGCAGAAACAGACTGGTTAAAATTGTGCTTAGAAATATACTGAACAAAAATATAAATGCAACATGCTGTAACGATTGTCCTCTTCTTCTGGCGAGGAGTAAGAGAGGTCAGACCAATGTGCAGCGTGGTAAGTGTCCATTTTAATACATAAAACTGAACACTACAAAAATACAAAATAACAACGTGAATGAACAAACTAAAATGGAAACAGTCCCGTGTGGTACAAACACAGACACAGGAAACAATCACCCACAACTCAAAAGTGAAACCAGGCTACCTAAGTATGGTTCTCAATCAGGGACAACGAATGACAGCTGCCTCTGATTGAGAACCATACCAGGCCAAACACAGAAATCCCAAATCATAAAAAAAGAAACATTGACAACCCACCCAACTCACGCCCTGACCATACTAAAACAAAGACATAACAAAAGAACTAAGGTCAGAGCGTGACACATGCAAGAATTTCAACATTTTTGCTCATTTACAGTTCATATAAGGAATTCAGTCAATAGAAGTAAATAGAAGTAAATGAACTAGGAACTAATCTATGGATTTCACATGACTGAGCAGGGGCACAGAATTAGTTTTTCAGTTTATTACAGACAGCAATACTCCTCAGCACCGTGACCTCCCCCTGCCCCCTCAGACGATCCCGCAGGTTTAGAAGCCGGATGTGGAGGCCCTGGGCTGGCTGAATACACGTGGTCTGTGGTTGTGAGGCCGGTTGGACATACTGACGAATGCTCTTTAACGATCTTGGACGCGGCTTATGGAAGAGAAATTAACTTTATATTCTCTGGCAACATCTCTGGGGAACATTCCTGCAGTCAGCATGCCAATTGCACTCACCCTTAAAACTTTTGACATCGGTGGCATTGTGTTGTGTGACAAAATGGCCCATTTTAGAGTGGCCATTTATTGTCCCCAGCACAAGATGCGCCTGTGTAATGATCATGTAATGATCATAATCAGCTACTTGATATGCCACACCTGTCAGATGGATGTATTGTCTTGGCCGAAGAGAAATGCTCACTAATGGGGATGTAAACAAATTTCTGCGCAACATTTGATATAAATACACTGTTTGTGCATATGGAACATTTCTGGGATCTTTTATTTTAGCTCATAAACCATGAGACACTTTACATTTTGAGTTTATATTTTATTTTTGTTCATTATAAATTGTATTATTCTTAATCTCATTCTAGGTGCTGAACTGGCTGTTGAGGAGGATGGAGGCACCATGTCACTGCCCAAGGAGGGGGGCCACCAACCCCAGCAGAGACTCCCCAGGAGGAACGTGGTGGTGCCCGGACATCTGAGGGCGCAGCGGGACCTGTCCATCGAGACAGACGCGGTCAATGAGAGCGAGGTGGACGGGCGGAGGATGTCTGGAGAGATGATCTCCATGAGAGATTTCCTGGCTGCCAATAAGGTAGAGGGAAGATGGAGGACATGATGTATACTGCTCCCAGATAAGGGCTCCCAAGTGGCGCAGTGGTCTAAGGCACTGCATCTCAGTGCTAGTGGCGTCACTACAGACACTGGTTTGATCCCAGGCTGTATCACATCCGGCTGTGATCGGGAGTCCCATAGGGCGGCGCACAATTGGCCCAGCGTTGTCCGGGTTAGGGGAGGGTTTGGCCGGGGTAGGCCGTCATTGTAAAATAAGAATTTGTTCTTAACTGACTTGCCTAGTTAAATAAAAGATAAGACCCTGTCAAATACTTCAGGCTGCAGATCCTGGAACATTTGGTACTGTGAACCACACTATAAAGCATATGTGGAACACAAACTAATCCTGGTCCCTGCCCAGGTGGTCCGCATTGCTGCTATATCAATGGCTTTCTTTTTCACTGCTATGCTTTGTGTCTGGCACTTGTTTGATGGCCATTGAGAGTAGTCATCCTCTCTTTCTCTCCATTTCTCAGGTGAACCTGGCCATCATGCAGAAGCAGCTGTCAGAGATGGCTAACGGTCACCCTCGCCAATCAGGATCCAACTCCCTCCACGGCCACAACGGCTTCTCTGGAGGGGTGGGTGCCCTGGGCATCATGCAGAAGCAGCTGTCAGAGATGGCTAACGGTCACCCTCGCCAATCAGGATCCAACTCCCTCCACGGCCACAACGGCTTCTCTGGAGGGGTGGGTGCCCTGGGCATCATGAACAACCGCCTGGCAGAGACCAGCGTGGATAGATAGACCTGGCAAATCACCATGGTGAACATATAGGCCGGACTGATTAACTGGCCAGAGAGACAGTCACCAGAAATTGGCTGGCCAGAGAGAGACGTCCTCGCAAAATAGATTAATATCAATGGAACTCAGTTGAATGAATAGAGAAATAAAACAATATTCCATGAAAATAATTGACCTCATGGACAACAGCCTGGTCAGATCTCATTAAGTCAGAATATATATCACATATTTGGCATGGGACTTATATATCAAATCAAATTTTATTGGTCACATGGTTAGCAGACGTTGATGCGAGTGTAGCGAAATGCTTCAGCTTCTAGTTCCGACAATGCAGCAATATCTAAAAATTCCACAACAATGACCTAATACACACAAATCTAAGTAAAGGAATGGAATAAGACTATATAAATATATGGATGAGCAATGACCGAGCAGCATAGCAGTGTAAGGCACTGAAGAGCTGAGAGCTGAGGGAGTGAATGAAAGACGAGGGCATTGTGTCATAACTAGAGATCCAGGAGAATATTTGACCTGAAGTACTACCTATATGGAGACAAAGTCCCATTAGATACACTACATGGCCAAACGTATGTGGATACCCTTTCAAGTTAGTGAATTTGGCTATTTCAGCCACACCAGTTGCTGACAGGTATATAAAATCAAGCACACAGCCATGCAATCTCCATAGACAAACATTGACAGCATTACTGGTCTTACTGAAGAGCTCAGTGACATTGAATGTGGCACCGCCATAGGATGCCACCTTTCCAACAAGTCAGTTCGTCAAATGTCTGCCCTGCTAGAGCTGCCCCGGTCAACTGTAAGTGCTGTTATTTTCGAAGTAGAAACATCTAGGATCAACAACAGCTCAGCCGCGAAGAGGTAGACCACACAAGCTCACGGAAAAATCATCTGTCCTCAGTCGCAACACTCACTACCAAGTTCCAAACTGCCTTTGGAAGCAACGTCAGCACAAGAACTGTCCGTCGGAGCTTAATGAATGGCCGAGCAGCCGCACACAAACATAAGATAACCATGCTCAATGCCAAGCGTTCACTGGAGTAGTGTAAAGCTCACCCCCATTGGACTCTGGAGTGATGAAACACGCTTCACCATCTGGCAGTCCTTCAGATGTATTTGGGATTGGTGGATGCCAGGAGAACGCTACCTGCCTGAATGCATAGTCCCATCTGTAAAGTTTGGTGGATGAGGAATAATGGTCTGGGGCTGTTTTTCATGGTTTGGGCTCGGCCCCTTAGTGCCAGTGAAGGGAAATCTTAACGCTACAGCAAACAATAACATTCAAGATGATTCTGTGCTTCCACCTGTGGCAACAGATTGCGGAAGGCCCTTTCCTGTTTCAGCATGACAATGCCCCCGTGCACAAAGTGAGGTCCATACAGAAATGGTTTGTCTAGAACTTGACAGTTCTGCACAGAGCCCTGACCTCAACCCCATCAAACACCTTTGGGATTAATTGGAACGCCGATTGCGAGCCAGGCCTAATCGCCCAACATCAGTGCCCGACCTAACTAATGCTCTTGTGGCTGAATGGAAGCAAGTCCCCGCAGCAATGTTCCAACATCTAGTGGAAAGCCTTCCCAGAAGAGTGGAGGCTGTTATAGCAGCAAAGGGGGACCAACTTCATATTAATGCACATGATTTTGGAATGAAATGTTCGACTAACAGGTGACCACGTACTTTTGGCCATGTAGTGTACCTCTGTCAGCCACTCCACTCCGCTCCGTCTCAAAGATTTAAAGACACAATTGATGCATGCTGGGTCATGCGGTGTGTGTTAGTGTGTGTGTGACACATTCACCCACATCTGGATCAGGACCAACTGTAGCTAGTGCTGGAATATATTGGTTACGGTTACTGAGGCAGTTTCCATGGTAACACTACAGAATACAGAAAGCTACCCAAAAACATTATGGCTGAGGAGTGCTTAAAGACCTTGTGGCTGGGGTGGGGGGTTTAAGACCTTGTAGCTGAGGGGGTTTTAAAGACCTTCTAACTGAGGGGTTTTAAGACCTTGTAGCTGAGGGGTTTTAAGACCTTGTAGCTGGGGGAGGGGTTTAAAGACCTTGTAGCTGAGGGGTTTTAATACCTTGTAGCTGAGGGGGTTTTAAGACCTTGTAGCTGAGGGGGTTTTAAAGACCTTGTAACTGAGGGGTTTTAAGACCTTGTAGCTGAGGGGTTTTAAGACCTTGTAGCTGAGGGGGCTTAAGACCTTGTAGCTGATGGGGTTTTAAAGACCTTGTAGCTGGGGGGGTTAAAGACCTTGTAGCTGAGGGGTTTTAAGACCTTGTAGCTGATGGGATTTTAAGACCTTGTAGCTGAGGGGTTTTAAAGACCTTGTAGCTGGGGGGGGGGTTTAAAGACCTTGTAGCTGAGGGGGTTTAAGACCTTGTAGCTGAGGGGGTTTTAAACCACACTATGATATTCTATATACAGTATCACCAGCGGATAACAACTAGCCAACAGACTGTTCATCATTGCTACCACAAACATCCTATACTTTCACCCTGACTCATCAGACCTACCGCTCCCCTGCATGTCAGAGATAAAACTTGGGGAAAATACCCTCAGCAGAAAAATACGTTGACTGTTCAGTGTGTTTCTGTCTGAATGAACATAACAAGTCTGCGGCCTCTGTCCATCAGCTGTACTGGGGGGGGGTTCTGGCACTGCTCTCTCTTACTTACTTACTTACTGACTTTATTGTCCCAATGGGGAAATGTTGTTGCAGTGTCATGTACACATTTAAAGTGGCGTTTAAATACAAAACAAGATTGACAACACAACTATCATAACAGTTACGCACCAATAAAAATAATAATATTAAGAAATAAGAAATACAACTTATTTTGTTTTAAAGAAGAAAAGACTAGCCTGCTGGCCTTATGGAGTCAATGGGAACATTCACCCGAGCTATTCAGGAGGGATATCACACCTGGCACAAATGATTGTCTGGTTCTGTTTGTCCTGCTGAGGGGTGCCCTATACCTGCGCCCTATACCTGCGCCCTATACCTGCGCCCTATACCTGCGCCCTATACCTGCGCCCAGAGGGGAGTAATTCAAGGTTCAGGTACAGGGGGTGGCTTGGGTCTAAAATGATTTTGTGAGCCTTACGGAGGGACCTGACCTTAAATATCTCATCCTGTCTGTTTGACTCCAAGTACCTTGCTTGCTGTAGTAATAATCCTTCTTAGCATGTTTCTCTATGCGGACTGTGGCATTGCTAAAACAACAAACAATACAAAAAGTTAAAATACTCTGAATAAAGGATTTGCAAAACAGAGTCAATACAGTACAGTCTATATTAAAAGAACCCAGCTTGTTGAGAAAGTACAGTCTCTGTTGGCTCTTTGTAGATCAGGTCTGGACATTTACTCCACTGAAGCGTATTGTCCAAAAGGACACCCAGATATTTATATTCCTCTACGATCTCTATATTCTGACCTCTGATAGATGTTGCAGAGGTAGGTGTTGTACTCTTCCTGAAGTCTATGCACATCTCTATATTCTGACCTCTGATAGATGTTGCAGAGGTAGGTGTTGTACTCTTCCTGAAGTCTATGCACATCTCTATATTCTGACCTCTGATAGATGTTGCAGAGGTAGGTGTTGTACTCTTCCTGAAGTCTATGCACATCTCTATATTCTGACCTCTGATAGATGTTGCAGAGGTAGGTGTTGTACTCTTCCTGAAGTCTATGCACATCTCTATATTCTGACCTCTGATAGATGTTGCAGAGGTAGGTGTTGTACTCTTCCTGAAGTCTATGCACATCTCTATATTCTGACCTCTGATAGATGTTGCAGAGGTAGGTGTTGTACTCTTCCTGAAGTCTATGCACATCTCTATATTCTGACCTCTGATAGATGTTGCAGAGGTAGGTGTTGTACTCTTCCTGAAGTCTATGCACATCTCTATATTCTGACCTCTGATAGAGTCTATGCACGTCTCTTTGGTCGTGTTGGTATTGAGGACCAAGTGTGATTCCTCACATCACTCTACAGAGTAATCTATGACCGGGCCATGATGTTCCTCACATCACTCTACAGAGTCATCTAGGACCGGGCCATGATGTTCCTCACACCACTCTACAAAGTCACCTAGGACCGGGCCATGATGTTCCTCACACCACTCTACAAAGTCACCTAGGACCGGGCCATGATGTTCCTCACACCACTCTACAAAGTCACCTAGGACCGGGCCATGATGTTCCTCACACCACTCTACAAAGTCACCTAGGACCGGGCCATGATGTTCCTCACACCACTCTACAAAGTCACCTAGGACCGGGCCATGATGTTCCTCACACCACTCTACAAAGTCACCTAGGACCGGGCCATGATGTTCCTCACACCACTCTACAAAGTCACCTAGGACCGGGCCATGATGTTCCTCACACCACTCTACAAAGTCACCTAGGACCGGGCCATGATGTTCCTCACACCACTCTACAAAGTCACCTAGGACCGGGCCATGATGTTCCTCACACCACTCTACAAAGTCACCTAGGACCGGGCCATGATGTTCCTCACACCACTCTACAAAGTCACCTAGGACCGGGCCATGATGTTCCTCACACCACTCTACAAAGTCACCTAGGACCGGGCCATGATGTTCCTCACACCACTCTACAAAGTCATCTAGGACCGGGCCATGATGTTCCTCGTCATCATGCAACAGGCTGATCAAGGCAGTGTCATCAGCGAACTTAACGAGGTGTCTGTCAGTATGGAAACTAGTACAACTATTAGTGTACAATATGTACAGAAGTGGGGACAAAACACATCCCTGAGGAGAGCATGTGTTGGTATTGCGTATATCCGACACATGGGGACCTATTTTGACTCGCTGTGAGCGTTGGCTCAGGAAGTCCAGCAGCCACAAAACCAGCCCCTCATCTAAGGAGAAGTCCCAAATGAGTCTCTGTGCAAGAATGTAAGGCTGGATTGTGTTGAAGGCAGAAGAAAAATCAACAAACAGAACCCTGACATGGGATTTGGCACCCTCTAGATGTCTATAGACCATGTAAGAATGGTATCATCAACTCCTCTGCTAGGCTGATAGGCAAACTGAAATGGGTCGAGGAGCTTCTGAGTGACACTGAGAATATGACTTTTCACTATTTTCTCAAGGCATTTCATACCTATGGATGTCAAAGCGACAGGGCGATAGTCAGTCAGCATAGAAGGATTAGATGCTTCAGGAATTGGTATAATTCTCTCACTTATGTTTTACACACATTCTGCAATGGACAGAAACTCCCAGGCAGCACCATTACAAACCAATGGAGCCCTATCTATTCTTACCAAAATATTATTACTGTAATATTAGTGTTTCACAAGACCCCCTACAGCACGCTCTTTTTCTATTTGTTTTGTTGTAGCCCTGGACAAGCACACCTGCTTCAACTTGTCAAGTAATCATCAAGCCCTCAGTAAGTTGAATCAGGGGTGGTCGCATGTAGCCACTAGCCAGGAACTCGGTTCAGATGTAACATGGGACAGAGATGGAGAAAGCACAGAGAAGTAAAAATAAAAGCCAGACTTGTAAAGTGGGTTAAGGAACAGAAGTTGGGCTTTGGAGAAATGTCATCAGTGCATGTTCTGCAAAAAAATGCAGTGGATGAAGGCATGGCAAGATAGACGTGGTTATTGACAGTGAGGAAGAAGAAGAAGAAGCTACGAGTGTAGTGGGAAGATGTGTGTTGAGGAAGACTGGCGTCAGACATGATAAAGAAGAATCTGGACCAGTAGGAGTGACATCTCTGAGAGAAAGTGGACCCTTGTCTTTTGGATGATCCATTTGTGGTTTCAGGGTGGGTGAGAAAGGAGTCGGGTGTAGTTGAATCAGTAAAGGTAACCAGTACTGGACTTGTGATATTTGTTTGTGTTTCTTCTGACCAGAGGGAGAAGACACTCCCTGTCACGTAACTTGGGTGAAGATCTGTTTCTTGCTCTTAGGAACAGGGCACCTGTGATTTCTAGGGTAGTGTTAAGTGTGGAGGTGGAGCAATTAAAGTTGAAAAGTCCTGGTGTCTGTGATGCGCACTGTGTAATGCGGACCTGATGGGGAATGTGGTGAAACAGAGGAGTCATTGTCCTTTTGAGTTTTGAGTCTCTACCAAAGTCATGTTAGGGTGTATCAGTTATATTGTTAGAGCACTTGTCCCAGAATCCACTTCGCTGTTTCAGGTGCAACATTTATGGTCATGTTGCAGCAGTGTGTAGGAGGGAGATTCCAAGATGTGGGAGGTGTGCAGGAGGGTGTAACAGTATAACTTTAAACCGTCCCCTCGCCCATACCCGGGCCCGAACCAAGGACCCTCTGCACACATCGACAACAGTCACCCACGAAGCATCGTTACCCATCGCTCCACAACAGCCGCGGCCCTTGCAGAGCAAGGGGAACGACTACTTCAAGGTCTCAGAGCAGCGGACGTCACCGATTGAAACGCTATTTAGCGCGCACCGCTAACTAAGCTAGCCGTTTCACATCCGTTACAAGGGCATGGGACAGACGATTGTGTAGTTTTGGTGGATAAAGTACAGAGATGGAACGTAAATAACAGAAAATAGATGTTGTGGTGGCAGCTGCAGAGAAGTACCTGGGTGTATGAGATGTGACTCCAGAAGAGATACAGGGTGTGTTGAGTGGTGGTGTCCCGTCCTCCCAGGACGTTGGCATGGTGAACGAGCAGATAGGGTCAAAGTAGTGGAATGGGGTAATGGATTTTTAATGAGTATATGTGGCAACTGCTGAGAAGTACCTGGGTGTATGAGATTTTACTGCAGAAGAGTTCATGGGGTTGTGATTTATATTCATGAAATAGTGGTATATATGTGTAGGGTTAGTTGGTGGTGAAATAGTGGTATATAGGTGTACGGTTAGTTGGTGGTGAAATGTTTATTTCTCAATTTCTTTTCAATTTTTTTTTTTATGAACAGGAATAAGGACGATAATGTAATGTAGGTAGGCCATGACTAATCTCACACTTTAGTACATTAGGTGGTGGTGTATGCACCTTTAAGTTGGATGCGCCGATCTGCCAATCCCGGAGAAGAAGAAGAATGGAATCAGGTGAGTTTTTCTGGGGCTACAAAAATGTGTTCTGTTTGGGCGTAGTCGAGGAGGTGTGAAACACTGCTTTAGTGATTCCATTTTAGAGTTTATTGTAAGGACTGTGATCTCGTAGTGACACACCATAATGTAACAGCATACAGACTAACAATGAAGAATCACTTTTTTCTGTCCACAAGTATTCGGGCCTGGTCAGGCATGTATATAATAATACTGTGAAAATGAAACGAGACTCCTCCAGATTCCCTGGCTGTTGTCACAGTGAGCGTTAGTGCTGAGACTCCTCCAGATTTCCTGGCTGTTGTCACAGTGAGCGTTAGTGCTGAGACTCCTCCAGATTCCCTGGCTGTTACGTCACAGTGATCATTAGTGCTGAGACTCCTCCAGATTCCCTGGCTGTTACGTCACAGTGAGCGTTAGTGCTGAGACTCCTCCAGATTCCCTGGCTGTTACGTCACAGTGAGTGTTAGTGCTGAGACTCCTCCAGATTCCCTGGCTGTTGTCACAGTGAGCGTTAGTGCTGAGACTCCTCCAGATTCCCTGGCTGTTACGTCACAGTGAGCGTTAGTGCTGAGACTCCTCCAGATTCCCTGGCTGTTACGTCACAGTGAGCATTAGTGCTGAGACTCCTCCAGATTCCCTGGCTGTTGTCACAGTGAGCGTTAGTGCTGAGACTCCTCCAGATTCCCTGGCTGTTACGTCACAGTGAGTGTTAGTGCTGAGACTCCTCCAGATTCCCTGTTTGTTGTCACAGTGAGCGTTAGTGCTGAGACTCCTCCAGATTCCCTGGCTGTTACGTCACAGTGAGCGTTAGTGCTGAGACTCCTCCAGATTCCCTGGCTGTTACGTCACAGTGAGCATTAGTGCTGAGACTCCTCCAGATTCCCTGGCTGTTGTCACAGTGAGCGTTAGTGCTGAGACTCCTCCAGATTCCCTGAATGTTACGTCACAGTGAGCATTAGTGCTGGAAAACCCATTTGCAACCAAGCTTTAACTTCCTGACTGACGTTTTTAGATATTGCTTCAATATATCCACATAATCTTCCTCCCTCATGAAGCCATCTATTTTGTGAAGTGCACCAGTCCCTCCTGCAGCAAAGCACCCCCAAACATGATGCTGCCACCCCCATGCTTCACGGTTGGGATGGTGTTCTTCGGCTTGCAAGCCTCCCCCTTTTTCCTCCAAACAACGATGGTCACTATGGTCAAACAGTTCTATTTTCAGACATTTCTCCAAAAAGTATGATCTTTGTCCTCATGTACAGTTGCAAATCTTAGTCTGGCTGTTCTATGGCAGAGTTCCCTGAATTCCTATCGGACCTTGTAGTCATAGCAGATAATATTCTAATCTTTGGTGACTTTAATATTCACATGGGAAAGTCCACAGACCCACTCCAAAAGGCTTTCGGAGCCATCATCGACTCACTGGGGTTTGTCCAACATGTCTCTGGACCCACTCACTGTCACAGTCATACGCTGAACCTAGTTTTGTGGAAAGAACTATCCCATGGAATAAATGTTGTGGATCTTAATGTTTTTCCTCATAATCCTGGACTATCGGACCACCATTTTATTACGTTTGCAATTGCAACAAATAATCTGCTCAGACCCCAACCAAGGACCATAAAAAGTTGTGCTATAAATTCACAGACAACACAAAGATTCCTTGATGCCCTTCCAGACTCCCTCTGCCTACCCAAGGACGCCAGAGGACAAAAATCAGTTAACCACCTAACTGAGGATCTCGATTTAACCTTGCGCAATACCCTAGATGCAGTTGCACCCCTAAAAACTAAAAACATTTCTCATAAGAAACTAGATCCTTGGTACACAGAAAATAACCGAGCTCTGAAGCAAGCTTCCAGAAAATTGGAACGGAAATGGCGCCACACCAAACTGGAAGTCTTCCGACTAGCTTGGAAAGACGGTACCGTGCAGTACCGAAGAGCCCTTACTGCTGCTCGATCATCCTATTTTTCTAACTTAATTGAGGAAAATAAGAACAATCCGAAATTCCTTTTTGATACTGTCACAAAGCTAACTAAAAAGCAGCATTCCCCAAGAGAGGATGACTTTCACTTTAGCAGTGATAAATTCATGAACTTCTTTGAGGAAAAGATTATGATTATTAGAAAGCAAATTACGGACTCCTCTTTAAACCTGCGTATTCCTCCAAACCTCAGTTGTCCTGAGTCTGCACAACTCTGGTTTTAGACCCCATCATAGCACTGAGACGGCACTTGTGAAGGTGGTAAATGACATTTTAATGGCATCGGACCGAGGCTCTGCATCTGTCCTCGTGCTCCTAGACCTTAGTGCTGCTTTTGATACCATCGATCACCACATTCTTTTGGAGGGATTGGAAACCCAAATTAGTCTACACGGACATGTTCTGGCCTGGTTTAGATCTTATCTGTCGGAAAGATATCAGTTTGTCTCTGTGAATGGTTTGTCCTCTGACAAATCAACTGTAAATTTCGGTGTTCCTCAAGGTTCTGTTTTAGGACCACTATTGTTTTCACTATACATTTTACCTCTTGGGGATGTTATTCGAAAACATAATGTTAAACTTTCACTGCTATGCGGATGACACACTGCTGTACATTTCAATGAAACATGGTGAAGCCCCAAAATTGCCCTCGCTAGAAGCATGTGTTTCAGACATAAGGAAGTGGATGGCTGCAAACTTTCTACTATTAAACTCGGACAAAACAGAGATGCTTGTTCTAGGTCCCAAGAAACAGCCAGAAGAGGACTGGCCACCCCACATAGCCTGGTTCCTCTCTAGGTTTCTTCCTTGGTTTTGGCCTTTCTAGGGAGTTTTTCCTAGCCACCGTGCTTCTACACCTGCATTGCTTGCTGTTTGGGGTTTTAGGCTGGGTTTCTGTACAGCACTTTGAGATATCAGCTGATGTACGAAGGGCTATATAAATACATTTGATTTGATTTGATTTATGGCGGTTTTGGAGCAGTGGCTTCCTCCTTGCTGAGCGGCCAATCAGGTTATGTCGATATAGGACTCGTTTTACTGTTTCCTCTAGCATATTCACAAGGTCCTTTGCTGTTGTTTCTGGGAATGATTTGCACTTTTCACACCAAAGTACGTTCATCTCTAGGAGACAGAACGCGTCTCCTTCCTGAGCGGTATGACGGCTGCGTGGTCCCATGGTGTTTATACTTGCATACTATTGTTGGTACAGATGAACATGGTACCTACAAGCGTTTGGAAATTGCTCCCAAGGATTAACCAGACTTGTGGAGACTTGTGGAGGTCTACAATTTTTTTCTGAGGTTTTGGCTGATTGCTTTTGAAATTCCTATGATGTCAAGCAAAGAGGCCCTGAGTTTGAAGGTAGACCTTGAAATACATCCACAGGAACACCTCCAATTGACTCAATTGCATCATTTGACAGAAGCTTCTAAATCCATGACATCATTTTTTGTTATTTTCCAAGCTGTTTAAGGCACAGTCAACTTTGTGTATGTAAACTTCTGACCCACTGGAATTATGAGACAGTGAATTGTAAGTGAAATAATCTGTCTGTAAACAATTGTTGGAAGAATTACTTGTGTCATGCACAAAGTAGATGTCCCAACCGACTTGCCAAAACTCTAGTTTGTTAACAAGAAATGTGTGGAGTGGTTGAAAAACGAGTTTTAATGACTCCAACCTAAATGTATGTAATCATCCGACTTCAACTGTATCCCCTTGGCCTTCCACTTCGAGTGATACTGATTGGCTGTTAAACACAAGGGAGTTATGGACTATCATTAAAGGTGAATAGCTCCATACATTTCATTCAGAATGGATTCAGACATCTTGACTTTTTCCACATTTTGTTACTTTACAACCGTATTCTGAAGTGTATTCATTTTTTCCCCTCATCAGTCACCTCCCTGACCAAGGCCCTTCTCTCCCCGATTGCTCAGTTTTGCCGGGCGGCCAGCTCTAGGAAGAGTCTTGGTGGTTCCAAACTTCTTCCATTTAAGAATGATGGAGGCCACTGTGTTCTTGGGGACCTTCAATGCTGCAGACATGTTTTGGTACCCTTCACCCGATCTCTGCTTCAACACATTCCTGTCTCGGAGCTGTATGGACAATTCCTTCGACCTCATGGCTTGGTTTTTGCTCTGACATGAACTGTCAACTGTGGGACCTTTATATAGACAGGCGTGTGCCTTTCCAAATCATGTCCAATCAATTGAATTTACCACAGACGGACTCCAATCAAGTTGTAGAAACATCTCAAGGATGATTAATGGAAACAGGATGCACCTGAGCTCAATTTCGAGTCTCAAAGTCATTATTTGGGTATTGTTTGTTGAGTAGTAGTATACAGTTGCTGAGATAAAAAAAAAATATTTAATCCATTTTAGAATAAGGCTGTAATGTAACAAAATGTGTAAAGTCAAGGGGTCTGAACACTTTCTGAAGGCACTGTATGCTACAAGACTGATGAACCAAACTACTCAGTAATCTCCTCCATATAGTCTAACTCTCACACACTCGCATACACACGTGCAAACACAAATATAAATCTTTTTTTTGTGATTAGTGATCAATTAATTTATATATTTACAATTAGTAGTTTTGTTATCATTTTAACAAACCTTTTTTATTTTCGTACTTATGTACTTTAAAATGTTTTGTTGTACTGTGTTTTTTAAATACTTTTTTATCTGTATTGTTGTCGATCTCTTGTTTTCTTTGGAGCAAATAAATTAAACTTCAACTTAAAACTTAACTTTGGGTACCATTAATTGACTATTTAGCAGTCTGGTTACTTAGCAGTCTTATGGCTTGTGGGTAGAATCTGTCTCGGAGCCTGTTGGTCTGAGAGCAGATGCTCTGGTACGGTTTGCCGGACAGTAGCAGAGTGAACAGTCTATGGCTTGGGTGGCTGGAGTCTTTGGCCCTTTTTCGAGCCTTCCTTTCACACTGCCTGATATAGAGGTCCTGGATGGCAGGGAGCTTGGCCCCAGTGAAGTACTGGGCTGGGATTTAAAATTAAAATTAAAATCTAGGACACAACACTACATAAAGACAACAACAGCATGGCAGCAACACATGACAACACAACATGGTAGCAACACAACACGGCAGCAGCACAACATAGTAGCAGCACAAAATAAGGTACAAATATTGTTGGGCACAGACAACAGCAACAAGGGCAAGAAGGTAGAGACAACAATACATCACGCGAAGCAGCCACAACTGTCAGTAAGAGTGTACATGATTGAGTCTTTGAATGAAGAGATTGAGATAAAACTGTCCGTTTGAGTGTTTGTTGCAGCTTGTTCCAGTCACTAGCTGCAGCGAACTGAAAAGACAAGCAACCCAGGAATATGTGTGCTTTGGGGACCTTTAATAGAATGTGACTGGCAGAACGGGTGTTGTATGCGGAGGATGAGGGCTTCAGCAGATATCTCAGATAAGGGGGGAGTGAGGACGAAGAGGGTTTTATAAATAAGCAACAACCAGTGGGCCTTGCGACGGGTATACAGAGATGACCAGTATACAGATGAGTATAGAGTGCAGTGATGTGTCCTATAAGGAGCATTGGTGGCAAATCTGATGGCCGGATGGTAAAGTATATCTAGTCGCTCGAGAGCACCCTTACCTGCCGATCTATAAATTACATCTCTGTAATCTAGCATGGGTAGGATGGTCTTCTGAATCAGGGTTAGTTTGGCAGCTGGGGTGAAAGAGGAGTGATTACGTCAGAGGAAACCAAGTCCAGATTTAACTTTAGCCTGCAGCTTTGATATGTGCTGAGAGAAGAACAATGTACAGTCTAGCCATACTCCCAAACACTTGTGTGAGATGACTACCTCAAGCTCTAACAAATTTTGATGATGGTGCTGGAGTCGTGCATGGCCATGCAGTCGTAGAGGAACAGAGAGTACTAAGGGGACGAAGCACACACCTCTGAGGGGCCCCCGTGGTGAGATTTAGTGTGCCGGAGGTGTTGCTGCCTACCCTTACCACCTGGGTGCAGCCCGTCAGGAAGTCCAGGATCCAGTTCCAGAGGTAGGGGTTCAGCCCCAGGATGCCAAGCTTGGTGATGAGCTTGGCGGGGTCTATGGTGTTGAACGTTGAGCTGTAGTCTATGGACAGCATTCTCACATAGTTACTTCCCTTCTTGTCCTGTTGGGTGAGGTCAGTTTTTATTTTTTATTTTTTTATTTTTTTTTTCATCTTTATTTAACCAGGTAGGCTAGTTGAGAACAAGTTCTCATTTGCAACTGCGACCTGGCCAAAATAAAGCATAGCAGTGTGAACAGACAACACAGAGTTACACATGGAGTAAACAATTAACAAGTCAATAACACAGTAGAAAAAAAAAGAAAAAAAATGGGCAGTCTATATACAATGTGTGCAAAAGGCATGAGGAGGTAGGCGAATAATACAATTTTGCAGATTAACACTGGAGTGATAAATGATCAGATGGTCATGTACAGGTAGAGATATTGGTGTGCAAAAGAGCAGAAAAGTAAATAAATAAAAAACAGTATAAAAACAGTATGGGGATGAGGTAGGTGAAAATGGGTGGGCTATTTACCAATAGACTATGCACAGCTGGCGATCGGTTAGCTGCTCGGATAGCTGATGTTTGAAGTTGGTGAGCGAGATAAAAGTCTCCAACTTCAGCGATTTTTGCAGTTCGTTCCAGTCACAGGCAGCAGAGTACTGGAACGAAAGGCGGCCAAATGAGGTGTTGGCTTTAGGGATGATCAGTGAGATACACCTGCTGGAGCGCGTGCTACGGATGGGTGTTGCCATCGTGACCAGTGAACTGAGATAAGGCGGAGCTTTACCTAGCATGGACTTGTAGATGACCTGGAGCCAGTGGGTCTGGCGACGAATATGTAGTGAGGGCCAGCCGACTAGAGCATACAAGTCGCAGTGGTGGGTGGTATAAGGTGCTTTAGTGACAAAACGGATGGCACTGTGATAGACTGCATCCAGTTTGCTGAGTAGAGTGTTGGAAGCCATTTTGTAGATGACATCGCCGAAGTCGAGGATCGGTAGGATAGTCAGTTTTACTAGGGTAAGCTTGGCGGCGTGAGTGAAGGAGAGGCTTTGTTGCGGAATAGAAAGCCGACTCTTGATTTGATTTTCGATTGGAGATGTTTGATGTGAGTCTGGAAGGAGAGTTTGCAGTCTAGCCAGACACCTAGGTACTTATAGGTGTCCACATATTCAAGGTCGGAACCATCCAGGGTGGTGATGCTAGTCGGGCATGCGGGTGCAGGCAGCGATCGGTTGAAAAGCATGCATTTGGTTTTACTCGCGTTTAAGAGCAGTTGGAGGCCACGGAAGGAGTGCTGTATGGCATTGAAGCTCGTTTGGAGGTTAGATAGCACAGTGTCCAATGACGGGCCAAAAGTATATAGAATGGTGTCGTCTGCGTAGAGGTGGATCAGGGAATCGCCCGCAGCAAGAGCAACATCATTTATATAAACAGAGAAAAGAGTCGGCCCGAGAATTGAACCCTGTGGCACCCCCATAGAGACTGCCAGAGGACCGGACAGCATGCCCTCCGATTTGCCACACTGAACTCTGTCTGCAAAGTAATTGGTGAACCAGGCAAGGCAGTCATCCGAAAAACCGAGGCTCTTGAGTCTGCCGATAAGAATATGGTGATTGACAGAGTCGAAAGCCTTGGCGAGGTCGATGAAGACGGCTGCACAGTACTGTCTTTTATCGATGGCGGTTATGATATCGTTTAGTACCTTGAGTGTAGCTGAGGTGCACCCGTGACCGGCTTGGAAACCAGATTGCACAGCGGAGAAGGTACGGTGGGATTCGAGATGGTCAGTGACCTGTTTGTTGACTTGGCTTTCGAAGACCTTAGATAGGCAGGGCAGGATGGATATAGGTCTATAACAGTTTGGGTCCAGGGTGTCTCCCCCTTTGAAGAGGGGGATGACTGCGGCAGCTTTCCAATCTTTGGGGATCTCAGACGATATGAAAGAGAGGTTGAACAGGCTGGTAATAGGGGTTGCGACAATGCGACAATGGCAGCAGATAGTTTCAGAAATAGAGGGTCCAGATTGTCAAGCCCAGCTGATTTGTACGGGTCCAGGTTTTGCAGCTCTTTCAGAACATCTGCTATCTGGATTTGGGTAAAGGAGAACCTGGAGAGGCTTGGGCGAGGAGCTGCGGGGGGGGCAGAGCTGTTGGCAGAGGTTGGAGTTGCCAGGCGGAAGGCATGGCCAGAAGTGCTTATTGAAGTTTTCGATAATCATGGATTTATCGGTGGAGACCGTGTTACCTAGCCTCAGTGCAGTGGGCAGCTGGGAGGAGGTGCTCTTGTTCTCCATGGACTTCACAGTGTCCCAGAACTTTTTGGAGTTGGAGCTACAGGATGCAAACTTCTGCCTGAAGAAGCTGGCCTTAGCTTTCCTGACTGACTGCGTGTATTGGTTCCTGACTTCCCTGAACAGTTGCATATCACGGGGGCTATTCGATGCTATTGCAGTCCGCCACAGGATGTTTTTGTGCTGGTCGAGGGCAGTCAGGTCTGGAGTGAACCAAGGGCTGTATCTGTTCTTGGTTCTGCATTTTTGAACGGAGCATGCTTATCTAAAATGGTGAGGAAGTTACTTTTAAAGAATGACCAGGCATCCTCAACTGACGGGATGAGGTCAATGTCCTTCCAGGATACCCGGGCCAGGTCGATTAGAAAGGCCTGCTCACAGAAGTGTTTTAGGGAGCGTTTGACAGTGATGAGGGGTGGTCGTTTGACTGCGGCTCCGTGGCGGATACAGGCAATGAGGCAGTGGTCGCTGAGATCCTGGTTGAAGACAGCGGAGGTGTATTTGGAGGGCCAGTTGGTCAGGATGACGTCTATGAGGGTGCCCTTGTTTACAGAGTTAGGGTTGTACCTGGTGGGTTCCTTGATGATTTGAGTGAGATTGAGGGCATCTAGCTTAGATTGTAGGACTGCCGGGGTGTTAAGCATATCCCAGTTTAGGTCACCTAACAGAACAAACTCTGAAGCTAGATGGGGGGCGATCAATTCACAAATGGTGTCCAGGGCACAGCTGGGAGCTGAGGGTGGTCGGTAGCAGGCGGCAACAGTGAGAGACTTATTTCTGGAGAGAGTAATTTTCAAAATTAGTAGTTCAAACTGTTTGGGTATGGACCTGGAAAGTATGACATTACTTTGCAGGCTATCTCTGCAGTAGACTGCAACTCTTCCCCCTTTGGCAGTTCTATCTTGATGGAAGATGTTATAGTTGGGTATGGAAATCTCTGAATTTTTGGTGGCCTTCCTGAGCCAGGATTCAGATACGGCAAGGACATCAGGGTTAGCAGAGTGTGCTAAAGCAGTGAGTAAAACAATCTTAGGGAGGAGGCTTCTGATGTTGACATGCATAAAACCAAGGCTTTTTCGATCACAGAAGTCAACAAATGAGGGTACCTGGGGACATGCAGGGCCATGCAGGGTGAGGTCAGTGTGAAGTGCAGATCCATCTGTGGATCTGTTGGGGAGGTATGCAAATTCGAGTGGGTCTAGGTTGTCTGGGACGATGGTGTTGATGTGTGTCATGACTAGGGTTATTACGGTACCGCCACACCTGCGGTCACAAGTCATGACTGCAGTCAAATTCCACGTGACCACTTGGTCACAATAACTAGCATTCTCCAAAACTGCTCTCTGATGCTGCTGCTGGTCATTAGTAGTCTACCAAACTTCCTAACTGCCTGATACTCAGCACTCTATTGTCCCTCTAACCACTCTGACATCAATGCAAATGTACTTGAACATCTAATCAAACACTTAATGAAAGCCCATGAGCTCATGTTTGCGCAACATTTCTATAGGCTATGCAATTGTAGGAGAACAGAGTTTTGATGGCCACTATTAAAAAGATGAGGATCCCATCAGCTTTCTACAGGCTGGGCCTACTATATTTATTTCTCAACTTTCCAAATATTTAGCACATTGCTTCACTTTTACAACAGGAGTATAGCCAACCTGTCTGGCATGAAAATGAACCACGGGAATAGCATCCTCCATTCGCTATTTAAGTGCATAGATGAAAGCAAGAAACAGCGCATTACTTTTTTTGTGACTTTTTCAAATCATATTGGCACACCTCATGTAGCCTAGCCCATAGGCCTATATATTTTGAAAAGATTGTATCAGTGAAGTGAAGTGGCCAAATAACTTCTTCAAATGAAGCACATTAATTTGCTTTGCAACTGGTATAAAGCCTAACTGGTACACATAGGCGGCATTTGAGTTTCATGTTTGGGGAAGATAATGTTCACCATAAAAATGCACCTTTATAATAAAACACTACATGCATAATAGCATTTGCGGTCACTTTTTAAAATGTTTTTTTCCTGCTAATTGATTGCATTTTTGAACATTGGCGCTTATAGCCTACTGCCGTGTGCACACTGCTGCGCTTATAATGTGAAGAAATAGCCCAATAGTTTATCAACATTTTAAGCGAAACATTCTGATCTGTTGCATCAAATCAAATCAAATCAAATTTATTTATATAGCCCTTCGTACATCAGCTGATATCTCAAAGTGCTGTACAGAAACCCAGCCTAAAACCCCAAACAGCAAACAATGCAGGTGTAAAAGCACGGTGGCTAGGAAAAACTCCCTAGAAAGGCCAAAACCTAGGAAGAAACCTAGAGAGGAACCGGGCTATGTGGGGTGGCCAGTCCTCTTCTGGCTGTGCCGGGTAGAGATTATAACAGAAAATGACCAAGATGTTCAAATGTTCATAAATGACCAGCATGGTCAAATAATAATAAGGCAGAACAGTTGAAACTGGAGCAGCAGCACAGTCAGGTGGACTGGGGACAGCAAGGAGCCATCATGTCAGGTAGTCCTGGGGCACGGTCCTAGGGCTCAGGTCCAGCATGGTTGAATAATAGTAAGGCAGAACAGTTGAAACTGGAGCAGGAGCATGGCCAGGTGGACTGGGGACAGCAAGGAGTCCTCATGTCAGGTAGTCCTGGGACATGGTCCTAGGGCCCAGGCCAGTTGAAACTGGAGCAGCAGCATGGCCAGGTGGACTGGGGACAGCAAGGAGTCATCATGTCAGGTAGTCCTGGGGCATGGTTCTAGGGCTCAGGTCCTCCGAGAGAGAGAAAGAAGGAGAGAAGGAGAGAATTAGAGAACGCACACTTAGATTTACACAGGACACCGAATAGGACAGGAGAAGTACTCCAGATAAACAAACTGACCCTAGCCCCCGACACATAAACTACTGCAGCATAAATACTGGAGGCTGAGACAGGAGGGGTCAGGAGACACTGTGGCCCCATCCGAGGACACCCCGGACAGGGCCAAACAGGAAGGATATAACCCCACCCACTTTGCCAAAGCACAGCCCCCACACCACTAGAGGGAAATCTTCAACCACCAACTTACCATCCTGAGACAAGGCCGAGTATAGCCCACAAAGATCTCCGACACGGTACAACCCAAGGGGGGAAACCCAGACAGGCCGACCACAACAGTGAATCAACCCACCCAGGTGACGCACCCCCCCAGGGACGGCACGAGAGAGCCCCAGCAAGCCAGTGACTCAGCCCCCGTAACAGGGTTAGAGGCAGAGAATCCCAGTGGAAAAAGGGGAACCGGCCAGGCAGAGACAGCAAGGGCGGTTCGTTGCTCCAGAGCCTTTCCGTTCACCTTCCCACTCCTGGGCCAGACTACACTCAATCATATGACCCACTGAAGAGATGAGTCTTCAGTAAAGACTTAAAGGTTGAGACCGAGTTTGCGTCTCTGACATGGGTAGGCAGACCGTTCCATAAAAATGGAGCTCTATAGGAGAAAGCCCTGCCTCCAGCTGTTTGCTTAGAAATTCTAGGGACAATTAGGAGGCCTGCGTCTTGTGACCGTAGCTGTCATGCAGGTGATAGAGGACCCAAAAGCGACTTAACAGAAACAGAGTTTATTCAAGTCCAAACAGGGAATAACAGAAATCCTCTAGTCTGTAGAGGGGAATAACAAGAGAAGCGGCCACAGACTGCAGGTCGCTTCGGGTAGGCGCAGGCCGTAGTTGACAGAGACACCTGCTCACACGCAGCATCTGATGAAGGCAAAAAACACGACAGGACAGGGCGAAACACAATCACAGCATGGTGAATACTAAACAAGGAACCGACGGGACAGGAACGGAACACAAAGGAATAAATAGGGACTCTAATCAGGGGAAAGGATCGGGAACAGGTGTGGGAAGACTAAATGATGATTAGGGGAATAGGAACAGCTGGGAGCAGGAACGGAACGATAGAGAGAAGAGAGAGCGAGAGAGTGAGAGAGGGAGGGGGAGAGAGAGGGATAGAAAGAGGGAAAGAACCTAACAAGACCAGCAGAGGGAAACGAATAGAATGGGGAGCACAGGGACAAGACATGATAATAAATGACAAACATGACAGTAGCGTACGTATAGGTATGTACGGCAGGACCAAATCAGAGAGGTAGGTAGGAGCAAGCCCATGTAATGCTTTGTAGGTTAGCAGTAAAACCTTGAAATCAGCCCTTGCTTTGACAGGAAGCCAGTGTAGAGAGGCTAGCACTGGAGTAATATGATCAAATTTTTTGGTTCTAGTCAGGATTCTAGCAGCCGTATTTAGCACTAACTGGAGTTTATTTAGTGCTTTATCCGGGTAGCCGGAAAATAGAGCATTGCAGTAGTCTAACCTAGAAGTGACAAAAGCATGGATTAATTTTTCTGCATCATTTTTGGACAGAAAGTTTCTGATTTTTGCAATGTTACGTAGATGGAAAAAAGCTGTCCTCGAAATGGTCTTGATATGTTCTTCAAAAGAGAGATCAGGGTCCAGAGTAACGCCGAGGTCCTTCACAGTTTTATTTGAGACGACTGTACAACCATTAAGATTAATTGTCAGATTCAACAGAAGATCTCTTTGTTTCTTGGGACCTAGAACAAGCATCTCTGTTTTGTCCGAGTTTAATAGTAGAAAGTTTGCAGCCATCCACTTCCTTATGTCTGAAACACATGCTTCTAGCGAGGGCAATTTTGGTGCTTCACCATGTTTCATTGAAATGTACAGCTGTGTGTCATCCGCATAGCAGTGAAAGTTTACATTATGTTTTCGAATAACATCCCCAAGAGGTAAAATATATAGTGAAAACAATAGTGGTCCTAAAACAGAACCTTGAGGAACACCGAAATGTACAGTTGATTTGTCAGAGGACAAACCATTCACAGAGACAAACTGATATCTTTCCGACAGATAAGACCTAAACCAGGCCAGAACATGTCCGTGTAGACCAATTTGGGTTTCCAATCTCTCCAAAAGAATGTGGTGATCGATGGTATCAAAAGCAGCACTAAGGTCTAGGAGCACGAGGACAGATGCAGAGCCTCGGTCCGATGCCATCAAAATGTCATTTACCACCTTCACAAGTGCCGTCTCAGTGCTATGATGGGGTCTAAAACCAGACTGAAGCATTTCGTATACATTGTTTGTCTTCAGGAAGGCAGTGAGTTGCTGCGCAACAGCCTTCTCTAAAATCTTTGAGAGGAATGGAAGATTCGATATAGGCCGATAGTTTTTTATATTTTCTGGGTCAAGGTTTGGCTTTTTCAAGAGAGGCTTTATTACTGCCACTTTTAGTGAGTTTGGTACACATCCAGTGGATAGAGAGCCGTTTATTATGTTCAACATAGGAGGGCCAAGCACAGGAAGCAGCTCTTTCAGTAGTTTAGTTGGAATAGGGTCCAGTATACAGCTTGAAGGTTTAGAGGCCATGATTATTTTCATCATTGTGTCAAGAGATATAGTACTAAAACACTTGAGCGTCTCTCTTGATCCTAGGTCCTGGCAGAGTTGTGCAGACTCAGGACAACTGAGGTTTGGAGGAATACGCAGGTTTAAAGAGGAGTCCGTAATTTGCTTTCTAATAATCATAATCTTTTCCTCAAAGAAGTTCATGAATTTATCACTGCTAAAGTGCAAGTCATCCTCTCTTGGGGAATGCTGCTTTTTAGTTAGCTTTGCCACAGTATCAAAAAGGAATTTCGGATTGTTCTTATTTTCCTCAATTAAGTTAGAAAAATAGGACGATCGAGCAGCAGTAAGGGCTCTTCGGTACTGCACGGTACCATCCTTCCAAGCTAGTCGGAAGACTTCCAGTTTGGTGTGGCGCCATTTCCGTTCCAATTTTCTGGAAGCTGGAAGCATCAGTCTTATTTCTTTTAAACGTTTTTTTGATGCAAGTGGTTGTCATAATTTGGGATCTTTCGCATCACACAACTGTCCCAGAGTATGTTTGGAATATTTATTTCTCGCACAGAAGGACAGTTCTAGTATTTCAATTTGGGCCTTGAAATTCAGTAAGAAAGACATGCGCAGTTGCATCCCTGATGTGTCTGTCTTCACTTGTAGCCTACTTTGGAGATGAGATGACTTCATACCATAAAATAATGTCATGGAATTCTAACCAAATCTTGTCTGCTAAATTAACTAGTGTAGCCTGCAGCCATATGGCATAGCCAGGTCAGGGCCTAACATAAGGACAGCTCAGAGTATGCTATTCTGTTCTTCTGAAATAGACTGCATTTTCTTCATGTCATGCTTCTTTAGACCTGTCTAAAATAAATAATGGATTTATAGTGATGGTATAGGCTATATTAAATGGATTTATTAGGCTTTTTCAAATGTAGATGTTCCAAAGGTCTGCATCAGTGGCTTGTAGGCTATGTGTGGAAGCCAGGAGATTTTAAAGCCATAGCAGTGGGATCAGCCACTGAAAGGGCCTTCAACCAGCGAAGCAGGTTATCGCATTCGTCAGAGCTGGAAAAAAGCCAACACCAGCTCAACAGGTCTTCTCGCAACAGCTCAAGACTGGGAGCTGAATGTCAACCTGGGAAGGCAGCTTAAGTTCCCAGACATCGGAACTCCCGGGTGGCGCAGTGGTTAAGAGCGCTGTACTGCAGCGCCAGCTGTGCCATCAGGCACAATTGGCCTAGCGTCGTCTGGGTTAGGGAGGGCTTGGTCGGTAGGGATGTCCTTGTCTCATCGCGCACCAGCGACTCCTGTGGCGGGCCGGGCGCAGGTTGCCAGGTGCACGGTGTACCCTCCGACACATTGGTGCGGCTGGCTTCTGGATCGTTAAGAAGCAGTGCGGCTGGTTGGGTTGTGTATCGGAAGACACATGACTTTCAACCTCTCCCGAGCCCGTACGGGAGTTGTAAAGATGAGACAAGATAGTAGCTACTACAACAATTGGATACCACAAAATTGGGGAGAAAAAGGGGTAAAATTCACACAAAAAAAACACGCAAAAAAAGTTCCCAGACATCAGATGTCACAGCAATGACACAAAAGCCTCCAAAACCTCCATGACATTTTCTCAGCTGCTGATTGTCAAGCAAATAACTGCCGGTCTCATTGACCTTTAATTAACATGAACATGTTTAAGCACCAAGTCGTTGCACCAGCAGTTGCGACCCTCGCCTATGGCTTTTGAGCAGCAGCTGAGGATGTACTCAAGGGTTCCTCTCTTTAGGCACAGCAGATGGTGAATCAGCCTTACCCCAGCAGAACAGGTTAGATGGGCTTAGTAGGACATGGACTACACCCTGATGAAGACAGCTTGGCTGTTGAAATATTGGTTACTACCAATGTTCCTGCTGGCTCCGTCCTTGACTGTTGCTCACACTTCCTCCTGCACCAGCTTCCACCTGTCTTTCCCTTGGGCCTTGTCGTAGCAGGCTGTTGTAATGCTACCAAGGCCATAGCCGCTGTGCCATAGCCGTGACTTAGCCTGCTCCCTTTCATTCTGAGCACTCCAATTCCTGTCCTCGCCTCTATACCGGCCTAGGAGACTTTTGTCTTGTCTCCCTGTAGTGCAGCACCTCCCTTGTACGGGTCAACATGAATTCCTCATTCAGGCTCCTGATGTGTAGCTTCAGTTGTTCTTCTGACTGTACAGGGCGATGCTGCTCAGGCTTTACGGTAATCCCAGGCATTTGCGGAGGTAGCTGCTGACTCTTCTCTCAAAGGTTTCGTAGCAGGACACCATGTTGGGATATCCAGGTCTTGAGCTTCCAAGGTAAACCTGACTTGTCCACTGCAGCCAACCACTCTTCTAGCTCCTGGTTGGATGTCTTGATGGATGATGTATCCCTCAGGCTGCTGTGAAACAGCTTGGCCAGACTCTTTACCAGTTTCTCTGTGACGGATGGGATCTATGTGTCTTGAATGATGAAGTGGAACTTGTCCACTGTTTTCCCCATCTTCAGCACCAGGGATCTAGACTTCGCTGGCTTTAAGCTCATCCGTGCCCAGGTCGACAAGCTTATCCAACCGCTTCTGAATCCACCTACTCCCTGGGACAGATGTTATTGTCGAAGTTGTCATGCAGGTGAGAGAGGACCCAAACGCGACTTAACAGAAACAGAGTTTATTAAAGTCCAAAACGGAATAACAGAAATCCTCTAGACTTGTAGAGGGGAAACAACTGGAGAAGCGGCCACAGACTGCAGGTCGCTTCGGGTAGGCGCAGGCCGTAGTCGACTGAGACACCTGCTCACACGCAGCATCTGATGAAGGCACAGAACACGACAGGACAGGGTGATACACAATCACGGCAAAAACACGACAGGACAGGGCGAAACGCAATCACAGCATGGTGAATACAATACAAGGAACCGACGGGACAGGAACGGATCACAAAGGAATAAATAGGGACTCTAATCAGGGGAAAGGATCGGGAACAGGTGTGGGAAGACTAAATGATGATTAGGGGAATAGGAACAGCTGGGAGCAGGAACGGAACGACAGAGAGAAGAGAGAGCGAGAGAGTGAGAGAGGGAGGGGGAGAGAGAGAGATAGAAGGAGGGAAAGAACCAAACAAGACCAGCAGAGGGAAACGAATAGCATGGGGAGCACAGGGACAAGACATGACAATAAATGACAAACATGACAGTACCCCCCCACTCACCGAGCGCCTCCTGGCGCACTCGAGGAGGAATCCTGGCGGCAACGGAGGAAATCATCGATGAGCGAACGGTCCAGCACGTCCCGAGACGGAACCCAACTCCTCTCCTCAGGACCGTAACCCTCCCAATCCACTAGGTATTGGTGACCCCGTCCCCGAGAACGCATGTCCATAATCTTATGTACCTTGTAAATAGGTGCGCTCTCGACAAGGACGGGAGGGGGGAGGGAAGACGAACGGGGTGCGAAGAAAGGGCTTAACACAGGAGACATGGAAGACAGGATGGACGCGACGAAGATGTCGCGGAAGAAGCAGTCGCACAGCGACAGGATTGACGACCTGGGAGACACGGAACGGACCAATGAACCGCGGAGTCAACTTACGAGAAGCTGTCGTAAGAGGAAGGTTGCGAGTGGAAAGCCACACTCTCTGGCCGCAACAATACCTTGGACTCTTAATCCTGCGTTTATTGGCGGCTCTCACCGTCTGTGCCCTGTAACGGCAAAGTGCAGACCTCACCCTCCTCCAGGTGCGCTCACAACGTTGGACAAACGCTTGAGCGGAGGGAACGCTGGACTCGGCAAGCTGGGATGAGAACAGAGGAGGCTGGTAACCCAGACTACTCTGAAACGGAGATAACCCGGTAGCAGACGAAGGAAGCGAATTGTGAGCGTATTCTGCCCAGGGAGCTGTTCTGCCCAAGACGCAGGGTTTCTGAAAGAAAGGCTGCGTAGTATGCGACCAATCGTCTGATTGGCCCTCTCTGCTTGACCGTTAGACTGGGGATGAAACCCGGAAGAGAGACTGACGGACGCACCAATCAAACGACAGAACTCCCTCCAAAACTGTGACGTGAATTGCGGGCCTCTGTCTGAAACGGCGTCTAACGGGAGGCCATGAATTCTGAATACATTCTCAATAATGATTTGTGCCGTCTCCTTAGCGGAAGGAAGTTTAGCGAGGGAATGAAATGTGCCGCCTTAGAGAACCTATCGACAACCGTCAGAATCACAGTCTTCCCCGCAGACAAAGGCAGACCGGTAATGAAGTCTAAGGCAATGTGAGACCATGGTCGAGAAGGAATGGGGAGCGGTCTGAGACGACCGGCAGGAGGAGAGTTACCCGACTTAGTCTGCGCGCAGTCCGAACAAGCAGCCACGAAACGGCGCGTGTCACGCTCCTGAGTCGGCCACCAAAAGCGCTGGCGAATAGACGCAAGAGTGCCTCGAACACCGGGATGACCCGCTAACTTGGCAGAGTGAGCCCACTGAAGAACAGCCAGACGAGTGGAAACAGGAACGAAAAGGAGGTTACTAGGACAAGCGCGCGGCGACGCAGTGTGCGTGAGTGCTTGCTTAACCTGTCTTTCAATTCCCCAGACTGTTAACCCGACAACACGCCCATAAGGAAGAATCCCCTCGGGATCAGTAGAAGCCACAGAAGAACTAAACAGACGGGATAAGGCATCAGGCTTGGTGTTCTTGCTACCCGGACGGTAAGAAATCACAAACTCGAAACGAGCGAAAAACAACGCCCAACGAGCTTGACGGGCATTAAGTCGTTTGGCAGAACGGATGTACTCAAGGTTCTTATGGTCTGTCCAAACGACAAAAGGAACGGTCGCCCCCTCCAACCACTGTCGCCATTCGCCTAGGGCTAAGCGGATGGCGAGCAGTTCACGGTTACCCACATCATAGTTGCGCTCAGATGGCGACAGGCGATGAGAAAAATAAGCGCAAGGATGAACCTTATCGTCAGACTGGAAGCGCTGGGATAGAATGGCTCCCACGCCTACCTCTGAAGCGTCAACCTCGACAATGAATTGTCTAGTGACGTCAGGAGTAACGAGGATAGGAGCGGACGTAAAACGTTCTTTTAGAAGATCAAAAGCTCCCTGGGCGGAACCGGACCACTTAAAACACGTCTTGACAGAAGTAAGAGCTGTGAGAGGGGCAGCAACTTGACCGAAATTACGAATGAAACGCCGATAGAAATTAGCGAAACCTAAAAAGCGCTGCAACTCGACACGTGACCTTGGAACGGGCCAATCACTGACAGCTTGGACCTTAGCGGAATCCATCTGAATGCCTTCAGCGGAAATAACGGAACCGAGAAAAGTAACGGAGGAGACATGAAAAGAGCACTTCTCAGCCTTTACGTAGAGACAATTCTCTAAAAGGCGCTGTAGAACACGTCGAACGTGCTGAACATGAATCTCCAGTGACGGAGAAAAAATCAGGATATCGTCAAGATAGACAAAAACAAAAATGTTCAGCATGTCTCTCAGAACATCATTAACTAATGCCTGAAAAACAGCCGGCGCATTGGCGAGACCGAACGGCAGAACCCGGTACTCAAAATGCCCTAACGGAGTATTAAACGCCGTTTTCCACTCGTCCCCCTCTCTGATGCGCACGAGATGGTAAGCGTTACGAAGGTCCAACTTAGTAAAGCACCTGGCTCCCTGCAGAATCTCGAAGGCTGATGACATAAGGGGAAGCGGATAACGATTCTTAACCGTTATGTCATTCAGCCCTCGATAATCCACGCAGGGGCGCAGAGTACCGTCCTTCTTCTTAACAAAAAGAACCCCGCCCCGGCCGGAGAGGAAGAAGGCACTATGGTACCGGCGTCAAGAGACACAGACAAATAATCCTCGAGAGCCTTACGTTCGGGAGCCGACAGAGAGTATAGTCTACCTCGAGGAGGAGTGGTCCCCGGAAGGAGATCAATACTACAATCATACGACCGGTGAGGAGGAAGGGAGTTGGCTCGGGACCGACTGAAGACCGTGCGCAGATCATGATATTCCTCCGGCACTCCTGTCAAATCGCCAGGTTCCTCCTGAGAAGTAGGGACAGAAGAAACGGGAGGGATGGCAGACATTAAACACTTCACATGACAAGAAACGTTCCAGGATAGGATAGAATTACTAGACCAATTAATAGAAGGATTATGACATACTAGCCAGGGATGACCCAAAACAACAGGTGTAAACGGTGAACGGAAAATCAAAAAAGAAATCGTCTCACTGTGGTTACCAGATACTGTGAGGGTTAAAGGTAGTGTCTCAAATCTGATACTGGGAAGATGACTACCATCTAAGGCGAACATGGGCGTAGGCTTATCTAACTCTCTGAAAGGAATGTCATGTTTCCGAACCCATGCTTCGTCCATGAAACAACCCTCAGCCCCAGAGTCTATCAAGGCACTACATGTAGCACCCGAACCGGTCCAGCGTAGGTGGACCGACAAAGTAGTACAGGACTTTGATGGAGAGACTTGAGTAGTTGCGCTCACCTGTAGCCCTCCGCTTACAGATGAGCTCTGGCTTTTACTGGACATGAATTAACAAAATGTCCAGCAACTCCACAATAGAGGCACAGGCGGTTGGTGATCCTCCGTTCCCTCTCCTTATTCGAGATGCGAATCCCTCCCAGCTGCATGGGCTCAGTCTCAAAGCCAGAGGGGGAGATGGTTGCGATGCGGAGCAGGGAAACACCGTTGATGCGAGCTCTCTTCCACGAGCCCGGTGACGAAGATCTACCCGTCGTTCTATGCGGATGGCGAGAGCAATCAAAGAGTCCACATCTGAAGGAACCTCCCGGGAGAGAATCTCATCCTTAACCACTGCGTGGAGTCCCTCCAGAAAACGAGCGAGCAGCGCCGGCTCGTTCCACTCACTAGAGGCAGCAAGAGTGCGAAACTCAATGGAATAATCCGTTATGGACCGTTCACCTTGGCATAAGGAAGCCAGGGCCCTAGAAGCCTCCCCACCAAAAACTGAACGGTCAAAAACCCGAATCATCTCCTCTTTAAAGTTCTGGAAATCGTTAGAGCAAACAGCCCTTGCCTCCCAGATAGCTGTGCCCCATTCTCGAGCCCGGCCAGTAAGGAGTGAAATGACGTAAGCAACCCGAGCTCTCTCTCTAGAGTATGTGTTGGGTTGGAGAGAGAACACAATCTCACACTGCGTGAGAAAGGAGCGGCACTCAGTGGGCTGCCCGGAGTAGCAAGGTGGGTTATTAACCCTAGGTTCTGGAGGCTCGGCAGGCCAGGAAGTAACAGGTGGCACGAGACGTAGACTCTGGAACTGTCCAGAGAGGTCGGAAACCTGAGCAGCCAGGTTTTCCACGGCATGGCGAGCAGCAGACAATTCCTGCTCGTGTCTGCCGAGCATGGCTCCTTGGATCTCGACAGCAGTGTAACGAGCGTCTGAAGTCGCTGGGTCCATTCCTTGGTCGGTTCCTTCTGTCATGCAGGTGAGAGAGGACCCAAACGCGACTTAACAGAAACAGAGTTTATTAAAGTCCAAAACGGAATAACAGAAATCCTCTAGACTTGTAGAGGGGAAACAACTGGAGAAGCGGCCACAGACTGCAGGTCGCCGGGTAGGCGCAGGCCGTAGTCGACTGAGACACCTGCTCACACGCAGCATCTGATGAAGGCACAGAACACGACAGGACAGGGTGATACACAATCACGGCAAAAACACGACAGGACAGGGCGAAACGCAATCACAGCATGGTGAATACAATACAAGGAACCGACGGGACAGGAACGGATCACAAAGGAATAAATAGGGACTCTAATCAGGGGAAAGGATCGGGAACAGGTGTGGGAAGACTAAATGATGATTAGGGGAATAGGAACAGCTGGGAGCAGGAACGGAACGACAGAGAGAAGAGAGAGCGAGAGAGTGAGAGAGGGAGGGGGAGAGAGAGAGATAGAAGGAGGGAAAGAACCAAACAAGACCAGCAGAGGGAAACGAATAGCATGGGGAGCACAGGGACAAGACATGACAATAAATGACAAACATGACAGAAGTCAAGTCGTCCATGAAGGTTCTGATAGGAGGGTGTCACATGCCAGACCATCTCAGCTGATATGGCAAGGGCGAACAGTTTCACTGAAATGATGCAGCCTGGGATGATTCCTTTCTCAAGCCTGTGCCATTCCGATGTTGTGGATCCAAATGTGACTCTCAAACTGAAACTGTTTTTATTAGTCCAGTATGAGATCTCTGATCTTGCCTGGGACGTGGTGCCGATCCAGAGCCTCATCAACCAGCTTGTTGGGGAATGAAACGCATGAACTTTTAATTAACAAGGCACCCCTGTTAATTTAAATGCATTCCAGGTGACTGACTAACTCATGAAGCTAGTTGAGAGAATGCCAAGAGTGTGTAAAGCTGTCATCAAGGCAAAGGGTGGCTACTTTGAAGAATCTCAAATATAACATATATTTTGATTTGTTTAACACTTTTTTTGGTTACTACATGATTCCATGTGTGTTATTTCATAGTTTTGATGTCTTCACTATTATTCTACAATGTATCAAAAAAAAAATTTTCATTAAGAAAAACCCTTCAATGAGTAGGTGTGTCCAAACGTTTGACTCGTACTGTATATTTGGGTTATGTGAGTCTCCTATCCAGAGTGGAAGAAGGGAGTAACGTTGATGAAACCATGGTAGATAGGTTAAAGAAAGCAGTAAATGCTACTCGCCAACGGGATCCTGACATCCTGACAAAAAGGTGTACTTTGTATCGTTTTTTTGCATTGGTTATAAACTGCACAGCGCAAACCAAGACGAAGGAAGAAGAAGAAGGTGGTTGCCATTGGCTCAAAGAAAGCCTCATCAACTGAGGGATAGTGAAATGCTACATGTTAAAAGGTGGACTTCGTATTTTTTATTACAGTGGTCATAAACTGTACAGCACAAGTGGAGAATAAGTCTAAGACAATTTGAATCATTGTGAATGCCGCTCAACGTTTTGGGGTCTTTTGTGATTTCACAGCCGAGGCCGTGCAAGAAATCCTGTTAGTGAATGTTCCGTCATCACAGACCTCTGAGCCTGTGTATGGATGTATTTTGGAGCGGACTGTGATTTGAAGAAGTGGGTTTTCTTAGTTGATGATGTGTTTAATTTTGTATGATATCGTTTTCCCCCTTTCCTGCAATGTTTCTTATTCAATACCCCGCCCAGCTGGTAGCGGTAATGCACCATTAAAATTGGATGCCAACTCCCTTTATACCCCATCGAAGAAGAAGATCAACGAAGACTCGTAAAGTTTTCATGCCAGATCCCCTATTCACCGTAGTGACGTCAATTTAGAGCGACACGCAACAATGGTGAGTGAGCAAGCAGATTTCTTTCTGGCTCATGTTTTGATAAGATATTACAAGAATTTACCGGATTTTGTAGCTTAATATTAAATATGTAGCTTTTAAATGTATACATAAAACACCATTTTATGTATTTGTTACATTTTTTAAAACGCATTCGTTGTATAAAACCCTCATTATTGTCAGCTACCATAGCTAGCTAGCTAACGTTAGCTAGCTGTTAACTATTACGTTGAATAACGTTACAGCGTTCAGTTTGCCGATAGCTAACTAGCTAGCATGTTGATTCCCCGATCAGAAAATACATAGCGGCAATTACGAATCGCACTTAAAGAAACTAAAGCTGGCCAACTTAAATAAACTAAAGCTGGTCAACTTAAATAAACTAAAGCTGGCCAACTTAAAGAAAATAAAGCTGGCCAACTTAAAGAAACTAAAGCTGGCCAACTTAAAGAAACTAAAGCTGGCCAACTTAAAGAAACTAAAGCTGGCCAACTTAAAGAAACGAAATATGTCAGCTAGCTAATAAAGTCTAACGTTACCAACAATAAGCCTGATTCAAGGTGCCTCGATTGATTGATTCTACCTCCAGGATATGTAGCTAATGTGTGTATTTATGATTTCAGGGTCAAAGCCAAAGTGGGGGCCATGGACCTGGTGGAGGCAAGAAGGATGACAAGGTGAGCATGACATGGCAACAATCAGAGCCTCTGACAACGCCATCTCTATAGCTACAAGCTGGATCTTTCAGATTTCTGTGTTAACTTGCATTATTCTACTGCCACAAAACATGTCACCATATCATATGCCAACAGGACAAGAAGAAGAAATATGAGCCTCCCATCCCCACTAGAGTTGGGAAGAGGAAGAAGAAGAGCAAGGGACCAGATGCGGCCAGCAAGCTACCTTTAGGTAGCGTAACTAATGTCCCCTCGCTTAGGGAAATGGTTTTCTTTATAAATAACCTATAAACTCAATATCTAGCTTGGTGTTTTACATGTTTTTCTGTATGTCATTCCCAACTCTAGCTTTGTAATTTCTTACTCACTCGCTTGTCAAGAGAAATAATATTCATAATGTATGGCAAGGGTAGGCAACTAGATTCAGCCGCGGGGGCCATAACACATCTTTTTATTCGTGGGAATACTTGGGAACAGATTTCCTAAACACATTTTTTTTTAGGAATTCCTGGTGATGTCAGTCTTTTTAGACCAAAACTAACACCACCACCACCCCAGAAAATTTGGGTGGACAAAAATAATCACTTGTGTGCCGGTTTTGGTCCCTGGCGTATGCCTAATGTGTGCCTGTTGCCTACCCCTGATGTATGCTCTGTGTGTTCCTCCCTGGTGTATGCTCTGTGTGTTCCTCCCTGATGTATGCTCTGTGTGTTCCTCCCTGATGTATGCTCTGTGTGTTCCTCCCTGATGTATGCTCTGTGTGTTCCTCCCTGATGTATGCTCTGTGTGTTCCTCCCTGACGTATGCTCTGTGTGTTCCTCCCTGACGTATGCTCTGTGTGTTCCTCCCTGGCGTATGCTCTGTGTGTTCCTCCCTGGCGTATGCTCTGTGTGTTCCTCCCTGGCGTATGCTCTGTCTGTTCCTCCCTGGCGTATGCTCTGTGTTCCTCCCTGGCGTATGCTCTGTCTGTTCCTCCCTGGCGTATGCTCTGTGTGCTGTGTGTTCCTCCCTGGCGTATGCTCTGTGTGCTGTGTGTTCCTCCCTGACGTATGCTCTGTGTGTTCCTCCCTGACGTATGCTCTGTGTGTTCCTCCCTGATGTATGCTCTGTGTGTTCCTCTCTGGCGTATGCTCTGTGTGTTCCTCCCTGGCGTATGCTCTGTGTGTTCCTCCCTGGCGTATGCTCTGTGTGTTCCTCCCTGGCGTATGCTCTGTGTGTTCCTCCCTGGCGTATGCTCTGTGTGTTCCTCCCTGGCGTATGCTCTGTGTTCCTCCCTGGCGTATGCTCTGTGTTCCTCCCTGGCGTATGCTCTGTGTGCTGTGTGTTCCTCCCTGGCGTATGCTCTGTGTGCTGTGTGTTCCTCCCTGGCGTATGCTCTGTGTGCTGTGTGTTCCTCCCTGGCGTATGCTCTGTGTTTTCCTCCCTGGCGTATGCTCTGTGTTTTCCTCCCTGGCGTATGCTCTGTGTGTTCCTCCCTGATGTATGCTCTGTGTGTTCCTCCCTGTGTGTTCCTCCCTGATGTATGCTCTGTGTGTTCCTCCCTGGCGTATGCTCTGTGTGTTCCTCCCTGATGTATGCTCTGTGTGTTCCTCCCTGATGTATGCTCTGTGTGTTCCTCCCTGATGTATGCTCTGTGTGTTCCTCCCTGATGTATGCTCTGTGTGTTCCTCCCTGACGTATGCTCTGTGTGTTCCTCCCTGATGTATGCTCTGTGTGTTCCTCCCTGATGTATGCTCTGTCTGTTCCTCCCTGGCGTATGCTCTGTGTGCTGTGTGTTCCTCCCTGGCGTATGCTCTGTGTGCTGTGTGTTCCTCCCTGGCGTATGCTCTGTGTTTTCCTCCCTGGCGTATGCTCTGTGTGTTCCTCCCTGGCGTATGCTCTGTGTGTTCCTCCCTGGCGTATGCTCTGTGTGTTCCTCCCTGATGTATGCTCTGTGTGTTCCTCCCTGGCGTATGCTCTGTGTGTTCCTCCCTGATGTATGCTCTGTGTGTTCCTCCCTGATGTATGCTCTGTGTGTTCCTCCCTGACGTATGCTCTGTGTGTTCCTCCCTGATGTATGCTCTGTGTGTTCCTCCCTGATGTATGCTCTGTGTGTTCCTCCCTGATGTATGCTCTGTGTGTTCCTCCCTGACGTATGCTCTGTGTGTTCCTCCCTGATGTATGCTCTGTGTGTTCCTCCCTGATGTATGCTCTGTCTGTTCCTCCCTGGCGTATGCTCTGTGTGCTCTGTGTTTTCCTCCCTGGCGTATGCTCTGTGTGTTCCTCCCTGGCGTATGCTCTGTGTGTTCCTCCCTGATGTATGCTCTGTGTGTTCCTCCCTGGCGTATGCTCTGTGTGTTCCTCCCTGATGTATGCTCTGTGTGTTCCTCCCTGGCGTGTGCTCTGTGTGTTCCTCCCTGGCGTGTGCTCTGTGTGTTCCTCCCTGGCGTGTGCTCTGTGTGTTCCTCCCTGGCGTGTGCTCTGTGTGTTCCTCCCTGGCGTGTGCTCTGTGTGTTCCTCCCTGGCGTGTGCTCTGTGTTCCTCCCTGGCGTGTGCTCTGTGTGTTCCTCCCTGACGTATGCTCTGTGTGTTCCTCCCTGACGTATGCTCTGTGTGTTCCTCCCTGACGTATGCTCTGTGTGTTCCTCCCTGACGTATGCTCTGTGTGTTCCTCCCTGACGTATGCTCTGTGTGTTCCTCCCTGACGTATGCTCTGTGTGTTCCTCCCTGACGTATGCTCTGTGTGTTCCTCCCTGACGTATGCTCTGTGTGTTCCTCCCTGACGTATGCTCTGTGTGTTCCTCCCTGGCGTATGCTCTGTGTTCCTCCCTGGCGTATGCTCTGTGTGTTCCTCCCTGGCGTATGCTCTGTGTGTTCCTCCCTGATGTATGCTCTGTGTGTTCCTCCCTGGCGTATGCAGTCACCCCTCACACCCACTGCCGTCTGAAGCTGCTGAAGCAGGAGAGGATCAAAGACTACCTGCTGATGGAGGAGGAGTTCATCAGGAACCAGGAGCAGATGAAACCGCTGGAGGAAAAACAGGAGGTACTGACTACAGATATATATTACTCTACAGATATATATATAGTACTTTATTAGGTACACCATCCTGTTCACGAAAATGGTTAGTTCCTACAGACAGTGAGCCATGTGGCCGTGACTTGCTAGTTAAAGCAGGCAAACAGGCATTCAGTTATTGTTTGATTGCACGTTAGAATGGTCAAAATGAGTGACCTAAGTGACTCTTAGCGTGGCGTGATCGTCGGTGCCAGGCGAGTCGTGTTCAGTATCTCCGAAATGGCCTCCTGGGCTTTTTTTATCCACGACAGTATCTAGAGTTTAAGAGAGAAAAACATTGCCTGGTCCGACAAATCCTGGTTCTTGTTGATGTCAGAGTCAAGATTTGGCGTAAGCAGGATGAGTCCATGGCCCCATCTTGCCTGGTGTCAACAGTACAGTCTGGTAGCGGTGGTGAAATGGTGTGAGGAATGTTTACCTGGCACACATTAGGTCCCTTGATACCAATTGAGCCACATTTCCATGCAACGAAGAATTCAGGATGTTCTGGAGGTAAAGGGGTGTTCGACCCGGTACTAGATGGGTGTACGTAATAAACTGGCCGCTGAGTTTGTAATACCATATTGTATGTATGTATGTATGTATGTATGTATGTATGTATGTATGTATGTATGTATGTATGTATGTATGTATGTATGTATGTATGTATGTATGTATGTATGTATGTATGTATGTATGTATGTATGTATGTATGTATGTATGTATGTATGTATGTATGTATGTATGTATGTATGTATGTATAATACTATATTACTGTAGTTTATTAGATGAAACCACTAAAGGAGAAACGGTACTGATACAGTAAACTCTGTAGGACATTTTACTTAAAAATATATATTTTTTGTAATTTAGCCTACATTCTTATTCAGAGCCACTTAGTTAGTGCATTCATCTTAAGATGGCTAGGTGGGACAACCACGTGTCTGTTTGCTAAATTAATTTCCCTTTTCACGGGATAATAATGAATCACTTGATTTACTTGAGAAACATGCCTTGGGCTATATCAATTCAACTCATAAGTTGTCTTCCATGTATTTCCTGTGTCTGTTCTGCAGGAGGAGAGGTCCAAGGTGGATGACCTGAGGGGAACACCCATGTCTGTGGGGAACCTGGAGGAGATCATTGATGACAACCATGCCATCGTGTCTACGTCAGTAGGGTCAGAGCACTATGTCAGCATCCTCTCCTTCGTAGACAAAGACCTGCTGGAGCCCGGCTGCTCTGTACTACTCAACCACAAGGTACTGACATCTACTCTGTACCACTCAACCACAAGGTACTGACATATCTACTCTGTACCACTCAACCACAAGGTACTGACATATCTACTCTGTACCACTCAACCACAAGGTACTGACATATCTACTCTGTACCACTCAACCACAAGGTACTGACATATCTACTCTGTACCACTCAACCACAAGGTACTGACATATCTACTCTGTACCACTCAACCACAAGGTACTGACATATCTACTCTGTACCACTCAACCACAAGGTACTGACATATCTACTCTGTACCACTCAACCACAAGGTACTGACATATCTACTCTGTACCACTCAACCACAAGGTACTGACATATCTACTCTGTACCACTCAACCACAAGGTACTGGCATATCTACTCTGTACCACTCAACCACAAGGTACTGGCATATCTACTCTGTACCACTCAACCACAAGGTACTGGCATATCTACTCTGTACCACTCAACCACAAGGTACTGACATATCTACTCTGTACCACTCAACCACAAGGTACTGACATATCTACTCTGTACCACTCAACCACAAGGTACTGACATATCTACTCTGTACCACTCAACCACAAGGTACTGACATAAAATCAGCTAAAAAATAAACGTCCCTTTTTCAGGACCCAGTTTGTAAAAATCCAAGGAAACTTCACAGATCTTCATTGTAAAGGGTTTAAACACTGTTTCCACTTGTTCAATGAACCATAAACAATTCATGACCATGCACCTGTGGAACGGTCGTTAAGACACTAACACACTGTTGCCGGTGATGTCTGCCTTACAACAGGTCTACAAGCCCTCAGTCCAGCCTTTCTCACACAGTCTGAGCACTGATAGAGGAGGGAGGGATTCCTGGGGTAACTTGGGCACTTGTTGTTGACATCCTGTACCTGTCCCGCAGGTGTGATGTTCAGATGTACCGATGTTGTTACATGTGGTCTGCCACTGCGAGGACGATCAGCTGTCCGTCCTGTAGCTCTGTCTTAGACATCTCAATTTATTGCCCTGGCCACACCTCATGCCTCCTTGCAGTATGCCTGAGGCATGTTCACACAGATGAGCAGGGACCCTGGGCATCTTTCTTTTGGTGTTTTTCAGACTCAGTAGAAAGGCCTCTTTAGTGTCCTAAGTTTTCATAACTGTGACCTTAATTGCCTACTGTCTGTAAGCTATTAGTGTCTTAACATTTGCCGGTCTTTTTTATTTTATTTTTTATTTTACTAGGCAAGTCTTATTTTCAATGACTGCCTAGGAACAGGGGCAGAACGACAGATTTGTACCTTGTCGGCTCGGGGGTTTGAACTTGCAACCTTCCGGTTACTAGTCCAACGCTCTAACCACTAGGCTACCCTGCCGCCCCATTGAACAAGCATGGGAAACAGTGTTTAAACCCTTTACAATGAAGAACTGTGAAATTATTTAGATTTTTCCGGATTATCTTTGAAAGACATGGTCCTGAAAAAGGGATGTTTCTTTTTTAACTGAGTTGACATCTGCTCTGTACTAAACCACGAAGTAAAGAAAACTGTCTACCCATAGTCAGGAATGTAGCCTCTGAATTTGGCTTTTTGTTGTCGTTAATAGTTTTTACATTAATGAATTGCATAGTAATCCGAGATGTTTTATGTTTTTAATCTTTGACAATATAAGTGTGTTAAGCCAAAGTCCCCATTGTGTGGGGGAAAGTATTTCTGTTATGTGTGAGTGACGTTGATTGACTCTGTTCCATGTTTGTTCTCTAGGTCCATGCTGTGATTGGTGTCCTGATGGACGACACTGATCCCCTGGTCACGGTGATGAAGGTGGAGAAGGCCCCTCAGGAGACCTACGCTGACATTGGAGGTCTGGACAGCCAGATCCAGGAGATCAAGGTACAAGACCACAGCCTTTATAACACAGCTACTATCTGACATAGGAGGTCTGGACAGCCAGATCCAGGAGATCAAGGTACAAGACCACAGCCTTTATAACACAGCTACTATCTGACATAGGAGGTCTGGACAGCCAGATCAAGGTACAAGACCACAGCCTTTATAACACAGCTACTATCTGACATAGGAGGTCTGGACAGCCAGATCCAGGAGATCAAGGTACAAGACCACAGCCTTTATAACACAGCTACTATCTGACATAGGAGGTCTGGACAGCCAGATCAAGGTACAAGACCACAGCCTTTATAACACAGCTACTATCTGACATAGGAGGTCTGGACAGCCAGATCAAGGTACAAGACCACAGCCTTTATAACACAGCTACTATCTGACATAGGTCTGGACAGCCAGATCCACATGATCAAGGCACAAGAGGGCATCACCCTACATAACACACTCTATAACACTACATAGACTTTCTAACACTACAAGCTGTAACACAGTAACTACCAGTGGTAATAACCATGTCTTTACCCTGTAACTAACCAGTATAAACAGCTTGAGGGGGAGGGACATACTATACTCCACATGTGCGTTAACACTATACATTTCATGGTGACTGCCATAATAAGTTGATGTTGTACTGTAGGAGTCCGTGGAGCTGCCTCTCACCCACCCTGAGTACTATGAGGAGATGGGCATCAAGCCTCCTAAAGGAGTCATCCTCTATGGAGCACCTGGCACTGGTGAGTTAGATCAATATTTAACCATTCACATTCTTCTACGCTAAGTTGTTTTAGAAAAATGTTCCTGGTTATTCAAGAGGAAATTATTTCCAAAGTTGTTCAAAACTGTTTACACAACAAGAAGCACCAAAACAACGTACATAATCCCTGAGACATGCATAGCAACGAGCAGTATGTACAGGCTAACAGACATTGAAATCCTATGACGTAATTAACGGTGTGAGCCTGATTGTGTGTCTCTGCTGATGTCTCTGTTTGCCTCTCTGTGTGTTAGGTAAGACCCTGCTGGCCAAGGCGGTGGCCAACCAGACGTCAGCTACGTTCCTGCGTGTGGTGGGCTCTGAGCTGATTCAGAAGTACCTGGGGGACGGGCCCAAGCTGGTCAGAGAGCTGTTCAGGGTGGCAGAGGAACACGCACCGTCCATCGTCTTCATCGATGAGATAGACGCCATCGGCACTAAAAGGTACTAAAATACTTCCAGTTGGATCCACTGGTAACACCAGGGCTCCAGAGTTGTGTTCACTAGGCACGGTAGTGGAAGGAAACAGACTGAAACGGAGAGGGACTACCTGGACACGTGTTTATTTTCCATTGTAAAACGTTTTAGATCTTCCTCAGTTGTGTGCCCTAGTGAACACAACCCAGGACTGTTTCTCTACTCGGACTATCCACTGTGTGTTTCTCTCACGCACAGATATGACTCTAACTCTGGAGGAGAACGGGAGATCCAGAGGACTTTGCTGGAACTTCTCAACCAGCTGGATGGTTTTGACTCTAGAGGAGATGTGAAGGTGATCATGGCCACCAACAGGATAGAGACTCTGGACCCTGCCCTCATCAGGCCTGGTAAGATGCTCTCAGCAGGATCTGAAAAATGGAGCCTATTTTGGACATTTGATATATGAATGGACCAATAGAGCTGTACACTTGGACAGGGATAAAGGTGTATATTGAGGATTGAGATTCTACTATAAAATGAATGCAGATTTAATTTCCTCATTCTGAACTCCATAGCTTGACCTTTTTATTAGTGAACAACAGATGGAGCTCTCAAAGCTCTTCTACACAACTCAAATCAAAAGCAACAACATTCACATTCACCATTTGAGCAAAGCAACCTTTATCTCCACACACTGTTGAGTCCATCTCAATAAGTATTCTATTCTAGAATCGGAATGAGTAGAACCGAACAGCCATTCTCTTCGTGATGTTCCATGCCCTCCTCACCCCCTGGTTATGTGGTTCTTCCAGGGCGTATTGACAGGAAGATCGAGTTCCCCCTGCCTGATGAGAAGACCAAGCGGAGGATCTTCAACATCCACACCAGCAGGATGACCGTAGCAGACGACGTCACCCTGGACGACCTGATCTTAGCTAAAGATGACCTATCAGGAGCTGACATCAAGGTAATATGGCTGGCCAGGGTTTCCTCCACCACCACCGCTGTAGGCCAGGTGCACTTTTTTTGCATGATCATTAGTAGTTCTGCGCAGTCTGACTGTAATGTAGTCCATCTCAAACGCACACTATGGCTGTCCAGGGTTCCCACTACCAATACCTACATGAGGTAGGCCCCCCAGTCAAGCACTGTGCATGTCCAAAATGACTGGCCTCTATTGGTTTCAATTGAATGTTGTGTGTTTTTTTAGCTCTGAGTGTTGCCTTACAGATGTTTGAAAACCACCTAGGGGAAACAGGGCTGTAGAACACATGACCTGGGGGAAACAGGGCTGTAGAACACATGACCTGGGGGAAACAGGGCTGTAGAACACATGACCTGGGGGAAACAGGGCTGTAGAACACATGACCTGGGGGAAACAGGGCTGTAGAACACATGACCTGGGGGAAACAGGGCTGTAGAACACATGACCTGGGGGAAACAGGGCTGTAGAACACATGACCTGGGGGAAACAGGGCTGTAGAACACATGACCTGGGGGAAACAGGGCTGTAGAACACATGACCTGGGGGAAACAGGGCTGTAGAACACATGACCTGGGGGAAACAGGGCTGTAGAACACATGACCTGGGGGAAACAGGGCTGTAGAACACATGACCTGGGGGAAACAGGGCTGTAGAACACATGACCTGGGGGAAACAGGGCTGTAGAACACATGACCTGGGGGAAACAGGGCTGTAGAACACATGACCTGGGGGAAACCTGTAGAACACATGACCTGGGGGAAACAGGGCTGTAGAACACATGACCCGGGGGAAACAGGGCTGTAGAACACATGACCCGGGGGAAACAGGGCTGTAGAACACATGACCCGGGGGAAACAGGGCTGTAGAACACATGACCCGGGGAAACAGGGCTGTAGAACACATGACCCGGGGAAACAGGGCTGTAGAACACATGACCCGGGGAAACAGGGCTGTAGAACACATGACCCGGGGGAAACAGGGCTGTAGAACACATGACCCGGGGGAAACAGGGCTGTAGAACACATGACCCGGGGGAAACAGGGCTGTAGAACACATGACCCGGGGGAAACAGGGCTGTAGAACACATGACCCGGGGAAACAGGGCTGTAGAACACATGACCCGGGGAAACAGGGCTGTAGAACACATGACCCGGGGAAACAGGGCTGTAGAACACATGACCCGGGGAAACAGGGCTGTAGAACACATGACCCGGGGAAACAGGGCTGTAGAACACATGACCCGGGGAAACAGGGCTGTAGAACACATGACCCGGGGAAACAGGGCTGTAGAACACATGACCCGGGGGAAACAGGGCTGTAGAACACATGACCCGGGGGAAACAGGGCTGTAGAACACATGACCCGGGGGAAACAGGGCTGTAGAACACATGACCCGGGGAAACAGGGCTGTAGAACACATGACCCGGGGAAACAGGGCTGTAGAACACATGACCCGGGGGAAACAGGGCTGTAGAACACATGACCCGGGGAAACAGGGCTGTAGAACACATGACCCGGGGGAAACAGGGCTGTAGAACACATGACCCGGGGGAAACAGGGCTGTAGAACACATGACCCGGGGGAAACAGGGCTGTAGAACACATGACCCGGGGGAAACAGGGCTGTAGAACACATGACCCGGGGGAAACAGGGCTGTAGAACACATGACCCGGGGGAAACGGGCTGTAGAACACATTACCCGGGGGAATCGGGGCTGTAGAACACATTAGTGCCTCGAGGCACACCAGAGGAGTACGATGTTTGGAACATAAGCTCCCATTGACTTGACTGTGCTGCCCTCTTGTGACAGCTCTTTACTTTTACAGTACAGCTTTTGTTCCTCCCTCATTCCTATGTTCCCACTATATCTATTTTACCATGTTAAATCAGTGATATGTTTAAAGAAATGGAGACGAGGATACAGTTTGAAACCGTCTGAACAGGGCTCTTTTTCTGTTCCATTTCTATCTGTATTTGAAAGCCATAATCTTCTGAGACTAACCTGTCCTCTCATCCTTCAGGCCATCTGTACTGAGGCTGGCCTCATGGCCCTGAGAGAGCGCAGGATGAAGGTCACCAACGAAGACTTCAAGAAGTCCAAGGAGAATGTGCTGTACAAGAAACAGGAGGGCACACCAGAGGGCCTGTACCTCTAACCTATAACCCCTGATCTGTCCGCAGTGTGAAAGAGAGGAGTCTGGCTGTCTCCTCACAGAACGGAGTTTTGATATATTCTGTTGCATGTTACGTTGGACTCAACACTCCCACTGTCTACCTTTATGTGCTATGATATGACAGACAATAAATACAATCATTTGAATGTGAGAGAAGTGTTGTTATTCATTGTCCCATATGATTATATATTCCCCTCCATGTTCTCACTTTAGTAGAGGTAGTGTTGCGTAGCTAGTGTCTTAACTGTTTGGAGAAGCCTGGAAATCTCAGCTACAGTAGAAGCAGTGTTACTTGGCATACCGTCTGCATCATTCCCACTTGTGGGTCAATTCAATAACTGTGGTTCATTAACTCCAGAAATAATCTTCATATCTTAATTTAAGTTCACAAACTAACACGTCTTTTTTTTTGCGGCTGAGCCACTGCAGTTCATTTGATTCATGCAGCAGAAAAGCAACATTGATTTAACTGCTCTTGATGTGGGGCCAAGTGTAACTTGGTACTTAGCACAACGCTTGCTTGAGTGAAAATGCTGCATGCAGCCCTGCCCTCTTTCTCTCTGACATCCCCTTATTAAATCAGTCACGCAGTTCAAATGCAACACTGGAATGAGACCTTTGGCCTGCCATGGATAATAACAGAGTGACTGAGCTGAGCCATACCAGGCCAGCAGGCAGGGGAGACAGTTGGCCTGCCATGGATAATAACAGAGTGACTGAGCTGAGCCATACCAGGCCAGCAGGCAGGGGAGACTGTTGGCCTGCCATGGATAATAACAGAGTGACTGAGCTGAGCCACACCAGGCCAGCAGGCAGGGGAGACAGTTGGCCTGCCATGGATAATAACAGGGTGACTGAGCTGAGCCACACCAGGCCAGCAGGCAGGGGAGACAGTTGGCCTGCCACGGATAATAACAGGGTGACTGAGCTGAGCCACACCAGGCCAGCAGGCAGGGGAGACGGTTGGCCTGCCACGGATAATAACAGAGTGACTGAGCTGAGCCATACCAGGCCAGCAGGCAGGGGAGACGGTTGGCCTGCCATGGATAATAACAGAGTGACTGAGCTGAGCCACACCAGGCCAGGCCAGCAGGCAGGGGAGACAGTTGGCCTGCCATGGATAATAACAGGGTGACTGAGCTGAGCCACACCAGGCCAGCAGGCAGGGGAGACAGTTGGCCTGCCACGGATAATAACAGGGTGACTGAGCTGAGCCACACCAGGCCAGCAGGCAGGGGAGACGGTTGGCCTGCCACGGATAATAACAGAGTGACTGAGCTGAGCCACACCAGGCCAGCAGGCAGGGGAGACGGTTGGCCTGCCACGGATAATAACAGAGTGACTGAGCTGAGCCACACCAGGCCAGCAGGCAGGGGAGACGGTTGGCCTGCCACGGATAATAACAGGGTGACTGAGCTGAGCCACACCAGGCCAGCAGGCAGGGGAGACGGTTGGCCTGCCACGGATAATAACAGAGTGACTGAGCTGAGCCACACCAGGCCAGCAGGCAGGGGAGACGGTTGGCCTGCCACGGATAATAACAGAGTGACTGAGCTGAGCCACACCAGGCCAGCAGGCAGGGGAGACGGTTGGCCTGCCACGGATAATAACAGAGTGACTGAGCTGAGCCACACCAGGCCAGCAGGCAGGGGGGACGGTTGGCCTGCCACGGGTAATAACAGAGTGACTGAGCTGAGCCACACCAGGCCAGCAGGCAGGGGAGACGGTTGGCCTGCCACGGATAATAACAGAGTGACTGAGCTGAGCCACACCAGGCCAGCAGGCAGGGGAGACGGTTGGCCTGCCACGGATAATAACAGAGTGACTGAGCTGAGCCACACCAGGCCAGCAGGCAGGGGAGACGGTTGGCCTGCCACGGATAATAACCGAGTGACTGAGCTGAGCCACATCAGGCCAGCAGGCAGGGGAGACGGTTGGCCTGCCACGGATAATAACAGAGTGACTGAGCTGAGCCAGGCCAGCAGGCAGGGGAGACGGTTGGTGGTGAATGTGTAGGCCTAGCCTACGTGGTTAGAACTACTGGTGTTTTAAAATTTTAATTTGGCCAGTCAGTGAAGAAATTATTTACAATGACGACCTAACCCAGACGACGCTGGGCCAATGGGAGTCCCATAGGGCGCAGCACAAATCACAGCCGGTTGTGATACAGCCTGGAAACAAACCGGGGTCTGTAGTGACGCCTCTAGTGCCTTAGACCGTGGTGTTAGCCCCCCCCCCAGTTATTACTGTGTCATAAAGCCTATGTAGTGTGAAAGTGTCAAAGGACAAAGGTTAACCATCTTGTTTCCATGCTCTGGACATTTCATATTCAGAATTTTTTATTGATATCAAATGCACAGTGCACCACTGAACTGAGATTTGACAGGTCAACTGACAGAGTGGGAAGTGGACAGGTGGAATCTCTCTCTCTCTCTCTCTTACCCTTCTCTCTCTCTCTCTCTCTCTCTCTCTCTCTCTCTCTCTCTCTCTTACCCTTCTCTCTCTCTCTCTCTCTTACTCTCTCTCTCTCTCTCTCTCCTCTTCTCTCTCTCTCTCTCTCTCTCTCTCTCTCTCTCTCTCTCTCTCTCTCTCTCTCTCTCTCTCTCTCTCTCTCTCTCTCTCTCTCTCTCTCTCTCTCTCTCTCTCTCTCTCTCTCTCTCTCTCTCTCTCTCGGGTGGAGTCATTGGCAGATACGGAGGTTGACCTTTCAGTGATGTCTAAGTCAACTGAAGAGGTAAAGATCATGGACACGCTGTATCTGAGGACATCTCTTCAGTCAGGCTGTCATCGACTTCTGTTTCTAAGCTGACTTTTTTTTAAAACTTAATTTCAGGCAGAGACTTCCTAGGTTATTCAAAGAATAATGTTCTGACAGATTGAATTGATCTGAAATGGATTTCTCTGTGGCCAGAGGAAGAGATCATTCTCATCATCCACCACAAGGGGGCGCGTTTTTATAAAAAAAAAGTACACTGACAGACAGGACATGAGAATTAGGCTGGTCACACTTCTTGGCCAACAAATGTCGCATAAAATCTGACATTTGCCTTCAGAAATTGAACACCATCTGCAGAATAAGCTACTGTAGCCTATGCCAATCCTAAAATAGCCTTCATTGAAAACATTTGATATTTATCATACTCAACTCACTAGGAAATAGGTAGAATTTACAACATAAAGCAACAAACACAACATACGGACTATTATGCAGGCAAAACTTCTCAAATAAAATATAGAGAGCAGTGTTTTCCCCCATTAAAGACATTTACACCACCGCAACGATGACGCTCCAGTCTTACGTTCTTACATTTATACATGATTTTCTAGTAGGCAGCGTATCATCCAATGGAAAGTCTTGCACCTCCCAGGATAGAATCTCAGCATTGTCTGCCCGGTAGTCCTTTTCGCTGTCACAAAATACTTACATTTCCAAAGCTTTTAGTAAACCACAATGTAATCTCCATTACTAACAAAATGAGCCGATTGGACAAACTATGGGCGTAAATCGTATTGGTTTTAACTTTGTTACATTTATGGGATTTCCATCTAGCGTTACTGGTGCAATGCAGGTCCGACCTAGCCAATACTTACGGTCAATACATAATATTGCGGGTCTGCTCTAACCAATCAGACGCAGCGTCACATAACGACACTGCAAATTATCCAGCGTCAGCCAGGTAGCGACTTTATACACTACGAGTATCCTTCCGCTATAGTAAAATAGTCCAGTGGAGAAGTTTTGTACTAGAGAAGAGACCGAAAAGTTTAGTTGGATTTTATGGCCTTTCGAAGTATCATTGATAGTCATAATGTAACTAATGCGAAATGTATTTCTCAATTATTCACCGGCTCACTTGTTGTTGATGTAGTGTGATTAATTATGTCTTTGCGTCAAAATACAGGGTATATGGAGGTTCCCCTATCCTTATTCACGAGGAGGCATTATGTTGCACAGGTTATAGGCCTAATATGTTGTATTTAAGGAAAGGTTTGTAAAATGACTTGAATGAGACATATAGTTTAGAGTTACCTATAATAGGTGTGGCAGGTAGGAGCATTGGGCCAGTGATCGAAAGTTTGCAGGATCGAATCCTCGAGCTGACAATGTGCAAATCTGTCGCTCTGAAAAAGGCAGTTAACCTACTGTTGCCCGGGCGCCGATGACGTTGATCTCGATTAGGCAGCTCTGATTCAGAGGGGTTGGGTTAAATCCCCAATAAAATAATTAACACACCAAGGACTGTCTCAAATTACCTTGGTGACTCTTATAATGTTCTTGGCTGTTCTTGCCGTAGTGTATGGAAAGTTGGTGCGCTATGGCGCAAATCATAATTTAAATGAGGGGATGTGCAGTCTACAATGTGCACAACAGGCCTGCTAACTACAGAAGACGCAGGGCGGTCCTGTGATTGACACGTCTCCGCCTTGTAGTGGGAGGGACTTAAACACAGTATCTGCAGTTGGAGAAATAAGGAAGTGAGTGAACAGGCTGGGGTATTGTCTAGATGGCCTACAGCTTTTGTCAAATAGACTTCAAATGTATATTTTATTTTAGCTAACCATAGATTTAGCTTTTCCTAACTTTAACCTGATCATCCTAACCTGGTACATTAATTCTCCTAACCTGCTGCGTAAATTCTAAACCTGCAACGAAAAGTACATTTGAACAAAAACTGTATCCATTCTAGCCACTACTACATGCTGGGCTAGGGTCGCGGAAGGATACATAGTCCCCATTCTAACCACGGCGAATATACACCTCTATCCCGCTAGTGGAAACTCCATCTAAAGAACGAGCACACTCCTAGTCTGTTTCATAGATAATCTGCCTAGATCCATCAAACATGGTATGTATTTTGATTCCTTTTTAGATCATTTGTCAATGCATTCAATGCCACGATATAACGGGAAATGAATGGGGCTATTGTTAAAGATTTGAGGAAATCCTCTATTTTGCCACTCATAGATTTACATCATTTGATTTGACCTGGATTTAAATTAGGACCATCAAAAGGCGTGCTATTTTGCAGCTATTGTGTCGTTGCATGGGATATTTAATTTAGCCTCGATGGCGAGTTGATTAGATTTGGACGGACGTTTTCCGTGGAGCGGGGATTCCGCGATAACTGCGCAATTCTTACGGCATATTAGCTGGCTCGATGGCAATATCGAACAATGTAGCCAATGATAGATACTTCATTGCATGTAGCTAACATGTCCCATGTTACTGCACAGTGCAGATTGAACAAATTATCCGATTAGATTAATAGCATCGGGATAACTAGCAAGTTATACTAGATGATTACAGCATAGATATGTAGCTAAAAGTTATTACAATTCAGAGTCTCTGTGTGTAGGCTGGAATGGAGTAGCGCGCTACGAATATGGGGGATGCTGCTGATATGTCATGTGTCTATGATTGATAACCCGTTTTATTAACTGGCGATCGAGTTACATATATCAACTCCTGTATGATATTCATTAAGATTAATCTAATTTTGAGGCAAATGAATCAATTCAGTAGTTCGATAGGTCTATTAGCTGCTTTTGTCTATGTTGCATCATCGTGTCTGGCTGCCTAGAGACGATGATAATAATGATGATAATTGCAACAATCTATCTTTCGCCTCTGATCCGTAACATAAATCCCAACTTCTACCTCAAATGGGGGGGGATCAGACAAATTGCAATATTGTATATAGTTTGGCCTACTGGCGTTCTGCAGTACAGTAGTTAGAATGTTTCGGATGCTTCTTAACGCTCCGTTTATGTCAATGTAATGCCGACTGATTTGGTTGTCTTTTGCAAATTCTCAATGCAAATGCTATGATGCTTCTCGTTTCATCGAGTCGCCAAAGCTCTTTAGCAGTCACATAGGCAGCCCACTGTACAGTAACCTAGGCAAGAACATCAACAGCTGTTCAGTCTTGGGTCTGTTTGGTATGAATAAATTAATTTAAATGCAGAATACAGTATTTGTTTTGTCTTCCTTATCAAATCCGTTTGCAGTTACAAAATAGTTTTATGGGAATTATTATCAGATTAAAACAGCAATGCATTTCAAACTTCACTGTATAACTGTCAAACAGTCCACAATGTTGGAATCGAGCTCATTAAATTCCATATAAAAGCATCTCTCAGCCAAATGTCAGTCCTGGTGTAGAAGTGATGCAGCAGGGTGTGTTGAAGCAAGGAAAAGGCCTCTCCCAGTCAGTATATTGATTCTCTGCCTCATGGGTCGTTCACAGCTCTGGGGAAGTCAAGACATATAAACTACATTTTTCTCTGTGGGAACAAATATCCCATATATGGTATTGAACGGCATGCCGTAGGTTTCATGTTGCATACTACGGTAATAATTGGAGTATATAAATGGAGCTTTTGAAAAGTTGAATCTGTAGGTGAACCTCTGTGTAGGCCTACCGTACACTTCAACACAATATAGCTATTGAAGTGCAAACAGTGTGTCTCAATTGAGATGGATGTGTCATGTAAGTAGTCTGAGTGTAAACGGACCTATCCTAGTCCTGTGTCATGTAAGTAGTCTGAGTGTAAACGGACCTATCCTAGTCCTGTGTCATGTAAGTAGTCTGAGTGTAAACGGGCCTATCCTAGTCCTGTGTTGTGTAAACGGGCCTATCCTAGTCCTGTGTTGTGTAAACGGGCCTATCCTATTCCTGTGTTGTGTAAACGGGCCTATCCTATTCCTGTGTCATGTAAGTAGTCTGAGTGTAAACGGACCTATCCTAGTCCTGTGTCATGTAAGTAGTCCGAGTGTAAACGGGCCTATCCTAGTCCTGTGTTGTGTAAACGGGCCTATCCTATTCCTGTGTTGTGTAAACGGGCCTATCCTATTCCTGTGTCATGTAAGTAGTCTGAGTGTAAACGGACCTATCCTAGTCCTGTGTCATGTAAGTAGTCCGAGTGTAAACGGGCCTATCCTAGTCCTGTGTTGTGTAAACGGGCCTATCCTATTCCTGTGTCATGTAAGTAGTCTGAGTGTAAACGGACCTATCCTAGTCCTGTGTCATGTAAGTAGTCCGAGTGTAAACGGGCCTATCCTAGTCCTGTGTTGTGTAAACGGGCCTATCCTAGTCCTGTGTTGTGTAAACGGGCCTATCCTATTCCTGTGTTGTGTAAACGGGCCTATCCTATTCCTGTTCCTGCCTTGTTTGCTGGTGCACGTGGAGTAACTTAGATCCAGTGCATTGAATGATTTTATTTGCTTGGCAAATGGTCCCATCCAGGCATGGACGGGTCCGTCTGTAAACTGCTATCAGGATTGTGTTCGTTCCTTAGGCACCTGACTGAAACAGGGAGGGACTACAATGAGGGGACTCCAATAATAATGTTATTTTTCATTTTTCCGTTGCAAAAAGTTTTCCCTTGTGTGCCCAAATGAACAGGACCCAGTTGTAGACTGAACTCAAACCACCACTCAGGTCAATATGGCCTGGTCCTATCCTGCAGACAGCAGTTAGTTAGCTGCTGGTGTTGCTGGTTGCTGACCAGCTGGACTAAAACAATAGACACGTACAGCACATGAGCTGAAAAGCCTCCCGGTACAAAAGTGCGTGTTTTGGGTGTGTAGTGTTTCTCCGGGGGCTAAGGGTTTCCTTTGTTATGAGTCATATTGATAAGCTATAGGGGAAGCAGGTTCTTTGAAAGAGGCCTGTTGGTTTGCATAGTCCATATATTGTATGGTGCCTCCGCTGACACTACCTACACTCCTGTAGCCTACTGCTGTAAAACTGTAGCCTACTGCTGTAAAACTGTAGCCTACTGCTGTAAAACTGTAGCCTACTGCTGTAAAACTGTAGCCTACTGCTGTAAAACTGTAGCCTACTGCTGTAAAACTGCAGCCTACTGCTGTAAAACTGCAGCCTACTGCTGTAAAACTGTAGCCTAGAGAGCAGAAACACCAGAATAATACCTGCCCTGTCAATGAGGTTTGAGAAGAATGGTGCACTGCATACCAGACTGAGCTAGCTAGTTTCTCCTGTAATCTACTGCTGTAAACCCAAGCCTGTATTGTAACCTAAAGACAGACACCAGAATACTAAGGGGGGCTGTGTGTCAGCCTGTTGAGTCCTGTCTCTAGTCCCATACTGAGGTTGACACCCTCATGTCCATAGGACACGGTGAATCAGAGGGAGTGTGTGTGTCTGTGGTCGTTGGGGTTGTTCTGTGTTGTGTAAATTCACCAGTACTTTGCTGCCTACCAACAGATTGCACATCCACCCAGCCCCTGTTGCCTTCCTGCTAGACTGGCCAGAAGAGCGAGGGAGGGAGGGAGGGAGCCCCAGAGAGGAAAGGCCTGTAGTAGGAGTGTAGGCATGGTTCCAGGCAGACCTAGCCATGCCAAGGGAAGGGAAAGGAAAGGGAAGGGCTGGAGAAGGCCTGGTCGCGCAGCAGCACTGTGAGGCCCAGTCATGGAAAGGCATGGGAAGGCATGGGCGGGTGTAGACCTGGCTGTGCAGCAGCACGGTGAGGCCTAACTGTCTGAGAAACAGCCACAGGATCTCTGCCACTGAACCCACCCAACGCCCAGCCTTTCAAAGGGAAGAACAGTTAGATATAGAGAGAACATTTCACAAACCTCACAGATGGAGAGAACGAGGGAGACCAGAAGAATGAGGAAAGGAAAGGCTGTTGTCCTCCATTTTATTGAATCACGTCAGCTCATGTATGGACCTGGGCCAGTGATGCAGCATCAGAGCCATGTAGAGACTATTTTGCTATCAGTCGAAGTTAAAGAGCATCTCCAAAACAAAATAATGTAAGTTGAGGTCTAGGACTTCAGATGAATCCTCTTCTCCATTGCTCTGTGTGATTTATCAGAACCAACAGACCTTATCACAAGGAAGGGAAACCTCACCCCACACAAACTGTATGCCTACGCTACAAGGAGTGGTGGTTGTGTCATGGTGTCACGTGACCATTCATGTTGTGGACTGAGGCAGGTCTATGTTTAGTGTTCTCAAACCCCAGATATTGAATACACACAGATCTATCTATAAAGCCTAGACACATGCTGTAGGATATTTCTTCTACACACAGATCTATCTATAAAGCCTAGAAACATGCTGTAGGATATTTCTTCTACACACAGATCTATCTATAAAGCCTAGAAACATGCTGTAGGATATTTCTTCTACACACAGATCTATCTATAAAGCCTAGACACATGCTGTAGGATATTTCTTCTACACACAGATCTATCTATAAAGACACATGCTGTAGGATATTTCTTCTACACACAGATCTATCTATAAAGCCTAGAAACATGCTGTAGGATATTTCTTCTACACACAGATCTATCTATAAAGCCTAGAAACATGCTGTAGGATATTTCTTCTACACACAGATCTATCTATAAAGCCTAGAAACATGCTGTAGGATATTTCTTCTACACACAGATCTATCTATAAAGACACATGCTGTAGGATATTTCTTCTACTTTGTGACAACGGGTTGCTATTCTGTCTGACGAATTTCACAGGAAACCTGGTGATGGAAACTATTGGCATACAGGGAAATGTCACTTA
>NC_060186.1:72216886-72226886 GCF_021184085.1 Oncorhynchus gorbuscha | reverse complement strand
ACACACATCATTCACTCAAGACGTGCTAACCTCGCACCATTACCATAGCTGGGGAGGTTAGCATTTTTTGGGGGGGGTATGATATTTATGCCTCTTAACGTTTTCTACATACTCCCTTTTAAAATGTAGCTTAATGTAAAGTGATACCCATCCCACAACCAGAGCTTGAGCGACCACCCAAGAAACACTTTCATTCTCCTCCCTCCCTTCTCACAGAGTTCAAAGAGGCGTTCTCCTTATTCGACAAGGATGGTGACGGCACCATCACGACCAAAGAGCTGGGCACCGTGATGAGGTCGCTGGGACAGAACCCCACAGAGGCGGAGCTGCAGGACATGATCAATGAGGTCGACGCTGACGGTGAGTGGAGAAGTGAACACACTCGATTTGTCAAAAAGGCAGGAAACAGGAAGCTTCTAGACAAACCCGATTGGTGGAAAGTGGCCAGAGGAAGCTGGGGTAGTCATGGACACTTGTCTTGTGTCATCAGAAGAAGATAAATTCAGTTGCTGGATCTAAATGTATCTGGTTATCTCCTCTGGATGATGAAGTACATTATGACAACCTAACTGTTACCTGCCTTACGGGCTGCTGGAGGGTACCAGCTCGCTGTCACAGTGTCAGCTTTACCAACGAGAGTCAGGCCTGTCACCGTGGTGAGTGACAGCTCTTTAAGAAACCTGTCCCAACACATAAACTTATCAACCCAACTCCCTCCTGCCTAGATAGTTCTGGCTGAGTCAACAGATACTCATGAATGGCACCCTATTCCTTTTCTAGTGCACTACTTTTGACCAGGTCCTATATGGGGATGCCATTTGGGATGCACTTTGAGTGATTGAGAATGAGGGTGATCGTGGTGGATGTCAGTCTTTGACTCTTAATGATGTTGGAAATGGAACCTGACAGCATCTAGGTGGCTGGTCAGACCTACCAAACTGAGGTGATGTCCTGTCAGTCATCTAGGGGGCTGGTCAGACCTACCAAACTGAGGTGATGTCCTGTCAGTCATCTAGGGGCTGGTCAGACCTACCAAACTGAGGTGATGTCCTGTCATGTCCAGACCTGTCAGTCATCTAGGTGGCTGGTCAGACCTGGTCAGACCAAACTGAGGTGATGTCCTGTCAGTCATCTAGGGGGCTGGTCAGACCTACCAAACTGAGGTGATGTCCTGTCAGTCATCTAGGGGGCTGGTCAGACCTACCAAACTGAGGTGATGTCCTGTCAGTCATCTAGGTGGCTGGTCAGACCTACCAAACTGAGGTGATGTCCTGTCAGTCATCTAGGTGGCTGGTCAGACCTACCAAACTGAGGTGATGTCCTGTCAGTCATCTCTAGGGGCTGGTCAGACCTACCTGAAACTGAGGTGATGTCCTGTCAGTCATCTAGGGGCTGGTCAGACCTACCAAACTGAGGTGATGTCCTGTCAGTCATCTAGGGGGCTGGTCAGACCTACCAAACTGAGGTGATGTCCTGTCAGTCATCTAGGGGCTGGTCAGACCTACCAAACTGAGGTGATGTCCTGTCAGTCATCTAAGGTGGCTGGTCAGACGTACTAAACTGAGGTGATGTCCTGTTAGCTTCTAGGGTTTTGGTAAATGGGGCCTTATCGATCGGACTGCCATATTGATCGATCTCACTGTTGCTTTTGGCTCGCTGTATATATCCAAAGTTCTCCCTTCTCTCTCTCTGTTCTCAACAGCAGGGCCACCGATTATTCCTCTCCTCTTTGTACATTCAGTTGCCTCAGTGATGTCAACAGCAGCTATAGATTCTTTACTAAACAAGCAGAGTGCATGACAAAGGAAGTAGAAAATGAGATTAGCTTTACCCCAGAGAGCTGTGCTGTTGGTCTCTGAGAGGAGAGAGGCTTTACCCCAGAGAGTTGTGCTGTTGGTCTCTGAGAGGAGAAGGCTTTACCCCAGAGAGCTGTGCTGTTGGTCTCTGAGAGGAGAAAGGCTTTACCCCAGAGAGTTGTGCTGTTGGTCTCTGAGAGGAGAGAGGCTTTACCCCAGAGAGTTGTGCTGTTGGTCTCTGAGAGGAGAAAGGCTTTACCCCAGAGAGTTGTGCTGTTGGTCTCTGACAGGAGAAAGGCTTTACCCCAGAGAGTTGTGCTGTTGGTCTCTGACAGGAGAAAGGCTTTACCCCAGAGAGTTGTGCTGTTGGTCTCTGACAGGAGAAAGGCTTTACCCCAGAGAGTTGTGCTGTTGGTCCTCTGAGAGGAGAGAGGCTTTACCCCAGAGGGCTGTGATATCACCTCTGAGAGGAGAGAGGCTCTGAAGTAGTGTTTATGTTGCCCTGTCATTTTTTTCTTATCATTCACTGTTATCCCTTCCCATTCAGTGTTATCCCCTCCCATTCACTGTTATCCCCTCCCATTCACTGTTATCCACTCCCATGTGAAAAAGAGTTGGACTTCATTGGTTTCATCTGTTTTCTTAGAGGCCTTTCTGCCTTGCCTATGAAAAGCTATTCTGTGGAATGAATGTAGTCACAGACAATAGAATGAGTCTGCTTCCTATAATTTGCCAAGATAGCAGTGCCATCTCTTACATAGGCTATATAATCACACCATCTCCCACTAGTTCTGTCTCAGCCAGCTCCCATCTTCTCTCCCACCACAGGCAGAGTCATAGCTCCATCTTTCTCCCACCCACCCCATCTCCCCCTCTCGTACTCCACAGGCAGAGTCATAGCCAAGAGTCAGTCAGCCAGCTCTCCATCACCCCCTCTCGTACGCCACAGGCAGAGTCATAGCCAAGAGTCAGTCAGCCAGCTCTCCATCTCTCCCTCTCGTACTCCACAGGCAGAGTCATAGCCAAGAGTCAGTCAGCCAGCACTCCATCTCCCCCTCTCGTACTCCACAGGCAGAGTCATAGCCAAGAGTCAGTCAACCAGCTCTCCATCACTCCACACCTCTTCCAGGGGCTTTTCCTGCCTTGCTACCTAGTGTCTAAACACACACATGCACTCACACACCTAGTTGAGTGTGTGTCCCTGTCTGTGTCCCTGTCTGTGTCCCTGTCTGTGTCCCTGTCTGTGTCCCTGTCTGTGTCCCTGTCTGTGTCCCTGTCTGTGTCCCTGTCTATGTCTCTGAGTGTTAGTTAACAGGTCATTATCTAGATACATGGGCTCTGATACTATACAGAAACTATACGTTTTGTTTGAAACCATTCGGTTTAATTAGAGAACAAATCGATTTGATGCTTCTCACATTTGTTGCATAAACACATTCATTTTCCATTCTAAATTAAAACCTGCTGCTGATGGAGCTCATGAGCTATGGCCTCTCTGAGCTATGGCCTCTCTGAGCTATGGCCTCTCGTACTCCACAGGCTCATAGCCAGAGTCAGTCAACCAGCTCTCCATCACTCATCCTCTCTACTCTACAGAGCTATGGCCTCTCTGAGCTATGGCCTCTCTGAGCTATGGCCTCTCTGAGCTATGGCCTCTCTCAGCTATGGCCTCTCTGAGCTATGGCCTCTCTGAGCTGTGGCCTCTCTGAGCTGTGGCCTCTCTGAGCTGTGGCCTCTCTGAGCTGTGGCCTCTCTGAGCTGTGGCCTCTCTGAGCTGTGGCCTCTCTGAGCTGTGGCCTCTCTGAACTGTGGCCTCTCTGAGCCTGTGTGTGTGTAAATTAAAAAATCAGCTATGACATAGCCAATGAATATATGGCACAATTTTGGATTTGCATTGCACTCTGCACCTTAACTGAATGTGGTAGTTCTTTCTCCTCCAATCCAGGCAACGGCACCATTGACTTCCCGGAGTTCCTGACCATGATGGCCAGAAAAATGAAGGACACGGACAGTGAGGAGGAGATCCGTGAAGCCTTTAGGGTATTCGACAAGGTAAGGTACTACATGTATTCAGTGCCAATTTTACCATGTACATTTTTGGCAACCCTCCCCCATCCTTGGATAGTAGATACTATTATCATCATACGCAATTTTGCTTCATTCTAAACTAGTAAACGGTCAACTTTCATAAGATTTACCTACCTTTTAATAAACACATTGTCAAAGTCTTCCTGGTATGATGGCGCTATATATATATCATTAACCGTCCAATGGGATTTAATTCTCCACTCATCATTACCCATTGGGGATTTGCCCCTTGGTTATATCCTGATTGCTCACCCAATGGGAATGCCTTTCCATCTATTCTCACCCAATGGGATTCCTTCTCTCCTGTGTCTCCAGGACGGAAACGGCTACATCAGTGCTGCAGAGCTCCGCCACGTCATGACAAACCTGGGGGAGAAGTTAACAGACGAGGAGGTAGACGAGATGATCAGAGAAGCAGACATTGATGGAGACGGACAGGTCAACTATGAAGGTAAGAGGACAAACCCGGTATGGTTAACCCAGCCACATGTAGCAGTGGTTATTAGATGGGAGACAACTGGACAGGTCAACTATGAAGGTAAGAGGACAAACTTCCTGGTATGGTTAACCAGCCACATGTAGCAGTGGTTATTAGATGGGAGACAACTGGACAGGTCAACTATGAAGGTAAGAGGACAAACCTGGGGGATGGTTAACCAGCCACATGTAGCAGTGGTTATTAGATGGGAGACAACTGGACAGGTCAACTATGAAGGTAAGAGGACAAACCCGGTATGGTTAACCCAGCCACATGTAGCAGTGGTTATTAGATGGGAGACAACTGGACAGGTCAACTATGAAGGTAAGAGGACAAACCCGGTATGGTTAACCCAGCCACATGTAGCAGTGGATATTAGATGGGAGACAACTGGACAGGTCAACTATGAAGGTAAGAGGACAAACACGGTATGGTTAACCAGCCACATGTAGCAGTGGTTATTAGATGGGAGACAACTGGACAGGTCAACTATGAAGGTAAGAGGACAAACCCGGTATGGTTAACCAGCCACATGTAGCAGTGGTTATTAGATGGGAGACAACTGGACAGGTCAACTATGAAGGTAAGAGGACAAACCCGGTATGGTTAACCCAGCCACATGTAGCAGTGGTTATTAGATGGGAGACAACTGGACAGGTCAACTATGAAGGTAAGAGGACAAACCCGGTATGGTTAACCAGCCACATGTAGCAGTGGTTATTAGATGGGAGACAACTGGACAGGTCAACTATGAAGGTAAGAGGACAAACACGGTATGGTTAACCAGCCACATGTAGCAGTGGTTATTAGATGGGAGACAACTGGACAGGTCAACTATGAAGGTAAGAGGACAAACCCGGTATGGTTAACCAGCCACATGTAGCAGTGGTTATTAGATGGGAGACAACTGGACAGGTCAGCTATGAAGGTAAGAGGACAAACCCGGTATGGTTAACCAGCCACATGTAGCAGTGGTTATTAGATGGGAGACAACTGGACAGGTCAACTATGAAGGTAAGAGGACAAACCCGGTATGGTTAACCCAGCCACATGTAGCAGTGGTTATTAGATGGGAGACAACTGGACAGGTCAACTATGAAGGTAAGAGGGCAGAAGGGGAGAGTGGGGTAAGTTGAGCCACCCTTGTTTCTAGGAAACCATACACAAAGTTTTAATAATTTTACCAAATATTTAGGAACAGGTCATCATATAAATGGAGTCTGAGAAGGAAGAAACCACGGTAACACTTTAATTGATACCCAGTGTCATAACACATTATGACACGGTCATAACCATGTTATAATACTTTTGTATATATAGTGTATGTGGACACCTCTTCCAATTAGTGTATTCGGCTAGTTTGCTGACAGGTGTATCAAATCCAACAGTTCGTCAAATTTCTGCCCTGCTAGAGCTGCCCCGGTCAACTGTAAGTGCTGTTATTGTGAAGTGGAAACGTGTAGGAGCAACAACGGCTCAGTCACAAAGTGGTAGGCCACACAAGCTCACAGAACAGGACCGCCAAGTGTTGTAGCGTAAAAATCGTCTGTCCTCGGTTGCAACACTCACTACCGAATTCCAAACGGCCTCTGGAAGCAACGTCAGCAAGAACTGTTTGTCAGGAGCTTCATGAAATGGGTTTCCATGGCCGAGCAGCCGCACACAAGCCTAAGATCACCATGTGCAATGTCAAGCGTCGGCTCGAGTGGTGTAAAGCTCGCCGACATTGGACTGTGGAGACTTGGAAACGCGGTCTCTGGAGTGATGAATCGCGCTTCACCATCTGGCAGTCCGACGGAAAAATCTGGGTTTGGCGGATGCCAGGAGAATGCTATCTGCCCTAATGCATAGTGCTAACTGTAATGTTTGGTGGAGGACGAATAAGGGTCTGGGGCTGTTTTACATGGTTCGGGCTAGGCCCCTTAGTTCCAGTGAAGGGAAATCTTAACGTTACAGCATACAATGACATTCCAACTTTGTGGCAACAGTTTGTGGAAGGCCATTTCCTGTTTCAGCATGACAATCCCTTCATGCACAAACCATATAGAAATGGTTTGTCGAGATCAGTGTGGAAGAACTTTACTGGCCTGCACAGAGCCCTGACTGCGAGCCAGGCCTGATCACTAATGTTCTTGTAACGCCAGGGTACCTCACTAATGTTCTTTGTGGCTGAAAAAGCGTGGGCATATATTATTATTCTTGTGGCTGAATGGAAGCAAGTCCCCACAACAATGTTCCAACATCTAAGCCTTCCCAGAAGAGTGGAGGCTGTTATAGCAGGAAAGTGGGGACCAACTCCATATTAATGCCCATGATTTTGGAATGAGATGTTTGACGAGCAGGTGTCCACATACTTCATAACTGCTGATAACTTGTCATTATATGGTCACTGTCATGACTCTTATTTACACCGGTTGTGACCTATACTGCATTATGTTATGACACTTACATAACAGTTTTCAAAACCCACATTTTTTTCAAATGAGTTTTTTTCCCTGCAAAGAAGTTTCCTTTCGTTTTGAAAGTTTGTTTCATAAATCATTTGTCTCTGTCGTAATTAATTATTTACAGACATGTTTTTTTTCTTCATATTTTAAATAACTTGTAGAAAATACACTTTGACACTGTCAAGAAGCATTTTGACCATCCCGTGTCACTTTACTTAGACTAAGAAAATACACATTATGACCATCATAATTATTTAAGCCAGATAGAAGGGCATGTATGTGATAGGCCTATCAGTCATCAGTCAAAAAGAGGGTATCTTTTCCTGATTCTGAAATCTGCTCCTACATTCATCAGCAACAGAGCAATGGGGTAGGTACATGTCTGACATCAATTGCAATGATAATCAATATTGTATATTTTCAGGAAATGTTATATAACATAAACATACTGTTGACAAGTCGGCTATGATGGTGTAATGGAATGTTTTACAATGGTGTAGGTGTCATAACCAGCCATAAAATAACGCAATACATGTCACAACAGGTCTAACTATTTCATGACAGTGTTATGACCATAATATAACAGGTTATGTCAGCTGTTATCATGTGTCATAAGGTGTCATGGCCGCGTCATAAGGTGTCATGGCCGCGTCATAAGGTGTCATGGCCGCGTCATAAGGTGTCATGGCCGCGTCATAAGGTGTAAATGGCCGCGTCATAAGGTGTCATGGCCGCGTCATAAGGTGTAAATGGCCGCGTCATAAGGTGTAAATGGCCGCGTCATAAGGTGTAAATGGCCGCGTCATAAGGTGTCATGGCCGCGTCATAACGGTGTCATGGCCGCGCCATAAGGTGTCATGGCCGCGTCATAAGGTGTCATGGCCGCGTCATAAGGTGTCATAGGCCGCGTCATAAGGTGTCATGGCATAAGGTGTCATGGCCGCGTCATAAGGTGTCATGGCCGCGTCATAAGGTGTCATAGGCCGCGTCATAGGCCGCGTCATAAGGTGTCATAGGCCGCGTCATAAGGTGTCATGGCCGCGTCATAAGGTGTCATGGCATAAGGTGTCATGGCCGCGTCATAAGGTGTCATGGCCGCGTCATAAGGTGTCATAGGCCGCGTCATAAGGTGTCATAGGCCGCGTCATAAGGTGTCATGGCAGGTGTCATGGCCGCGTCATAAGGTGTCATAGGCCCGCGTCATAGGCCATAAGGTGTCATAGGCCGCGTCATAAGGTGTCATGGCCGCGTCATAAGGTGTCATGGCCGCGTCATAAGGTGTAATAGGCCGGCGTCATAAGGTGTAAATGGCCGCGTCATAGTAGATCATATAAAGATTGTTCTATACATCAGTTGGGGTCTCTATAAGCTTCAACATGAGGTCCTGAACCGAGCATGAACGTGTATCCTTGTAGCTGTGTGGGCAAAATGGTTCCTTGGGGTAAGTTTAGCAAGTTGAGCAAATGAAAGTGTTTTCTTTCCAGGCGTAATGCAAGGCATTATCGCTGGGATATGAGGTAACGACAGGGCCTGTCCTATGTAAATAAAAATACATTATTAAAATTAAAGTGTTAGGTGTTGAAAGGTGATTTTAAAAGGCAAAATTGTGATTGTGTTGCATTGTTTGGGAAATAAAGTTAGCCATGTTTTTACAAGGTAGTGGTAAGATTTAATTCAGTACAGAAATGTGTAGGCAGCCACGTACCGTGTCCTGCAGCTCAATTTACCCCATACATTATTTTCAAAACTATGTTTACATCCATTCTGATTATTTCTAGGGATACACAACATCCTGAAGTGTATGTACAGTGGCTTCAGAAAATATTCATACCCCTTGACTTATCCCACATTTATCTGTGTTACAGCCTGAGTTCAAAATGGATTACATGTATGTTTTTCTATTCACACACCATACCCCCTAATGATTGAGTGAAATCATGTTTTTATAAATGTTAGCAAATGTATTGAAAATTAAATAGAGAAATATCAAATACAAATACCTAACCTATACCTAACAGATAATTGTATGTGGGGTACAACGATGAGGTAGCCGATCAAAAATCATGTTACACATTTATTATTGCACATGGAGTGAGTCCATGCAACATGTGACTTTTGAAGCACATTTTTACTCCTAAACTTATTTAGAATTGCCGTAACAAAGGGGTTGAATACTTATTGACTCAAGACATTTCAGCTTTTCATAATAATTGAAAAACATAATTCCACTTTGACATTATAAGGTAGGCAAAAATAATGATATCTCAATGTTAACATTCAAAATGTAGAATAAGCCCAAGGATGAATACTTTCTGAAGGCGCTGTAGATATCTTTGTTAGAAAGAATACTATATTTCCCTCTTGTCTACACCTAACCAAGCCACATGTAGCAGTGGTTATTAGATGGGAGACAGACAGGTCAACTATGAAGGACAGTAGTTGAGCCAGACTAGCTATGTGTAGTGTTCATTAGGGCTCACAACAGAAAGTTTCAAATCACTTTGCAATGGTTTACAAAACATCTGTTTCTTTATTGTAAGTCTAGGTAACCCTTCTCTGTTTCAGTCCATTTTAATCTAGAACCAGCTTCATGTAACGGTCAGTGCTAGCCCCGGAGCAGGCATGTAAACTCATATTTTACCACTGGCTGCCTCAACTTAAAGAATGGCCTGAGTCGCTCATCCTACTCGAGAAACCAACATTCGACCCCTCTGACGTCAAACTACTGACTGGTATCCCTTCTTTTCTTTCCAAAATAGTTGACCATGCTGTCTCTGACCAACTCTCGCTATCTCTCTCAGAACGATCTTCTTACCTTAACCAGTCAGGCTTCAAGACTGCTCACTCAACTGAGACTGCTCTCCTCTGTGTCACGTAGGCTCTCTCCACTCAACCTCATAGACCTTTGAAGCCGTGAACCATCAAATCCTCCTCTCTACTCTCTGAGCTGGGATTCTCAGGCTCTACACACTCCTGGATTGCATCCTACCCACTATTGGTGTCCCCCAGGGCTCGGTTCTAGGCCCTCTCCTCTTCTCTCTATTTACTAAGTCACTCGGCTCCGTCATATCCTCACATGATCTCCTATCATTGGTATGCGGATGACACTCAACTACTTTTCTCCTTCCCCCTTCTAACACTCAGGTGGCAACACGCATCTCTGCGTGCTTGGCAGATATCTCCGCTTGGAT